>NW_016811775.1:277285-283844 GCF_001698545.2 Rhinopithecus bieti
CCCTACAAAAAAAAAAATATATATATATATATATATATTTATATATATATATATATAATTAGCCAGGCATGGTAACTCGTGCCTGTAGTCCCAGCTACTCGGGAGCCTGAGGTGGGAAGATATTTTGAGCCCTGGAGGTGGAGGTTGCTGTGAGCTATGATCATGCCACTGCACCCCAGCCTGGGCAACGGCAAGACTCCACGTTTAAAAAAGAAACACAGAGGTAGGACACAGTGACTCACACCTGTAATCCCAGCACTTTGGGAGGCAGAGGTGGGCAAATCACTTGAGCCCAGGAGTTCGAGACCACCCTGGCCAACATGGCAAAACCCTATCTCTACTAAAAACACAAAAAATTAGCCTGGCGTGCTTGTGGGTGCCTGTAATCCCACCTTTTCAGGAGGCTGAAGCAGGAGAATCGCTTGTACCCAGGAAGTGGAGGCCACAGTGAGCTGAGATCATACCACTGCACTCCAGCCTGAGCAACAGAGCGAGTCTCAAAAAAAAATGATACTAAAAATAAATACATCTTTATTTTTCACCAGCCAATAACTAAATTTTAACATTTCCTTCCATCTTAAAGGGAGATAACAAGGGTTATTAGTATTATCAACCCTTAATATTAGCAACATGACCTGTGTCACTTACAAACATCAGATATTTTCATACTGCATTATAAGGGCTGCAGATACCTTAACATTTAATTTGCATTCATCATTGCTTTAAAATGCTGCTTGTGATTAAACCTTTTTATTCAGTATGTTAATGAAGTATATTCATTGTTAGATCGCCATTTTTTTTTTTTTTTTTTTGAGACGGAGTCTCGCTCTGTCCCCCTGGCTGGAGTGCAGTAGCGTGATCTCAGCTCACTGCGAGCTCCGCCTCCCGGGATCACGCCATTCTCCTGCCCCGTCTCGACAGGGTTTCACCGTGGTCTCGATCTCCTGACCTTGTGATCCACCCACCTCGGCCTCCCAAAGTGCTGGGATTACAGGTGTGAGCCACCGCGCCCGGCCTAGATCACCATTTTTAAAACTTTTTTTTTTTTTCTTTTTTTTTTTGAGACAGAGTCTTACTCTGTTGTCTAAATTGGAGTGCAGTGGCTCACCAAAACCTCCACCTCCTGGATTCAGGTGATTCTCCCATCTCAGCCTTCTGAGTAGCTGGGACTACAGACACACACAAGCAGGCCCAGCTAATTTTTGTATTTTTAGTAGACACGGGGTTTTACCATGTTGGCCAAGCTAGTCTCAAACTCCTGGCCTCAAGCAATCTGCCTGCCTCGGCCTCCCAAAATGCTGGGATTACAGGCATGAGACACCATGCCCAGCCTTAAAAAATATTTTGATAGCTATTATAAAAGGTAACCTTGCAGTCCTGGCTGTTTTGTTATGCATTTACAAGTCTTTACACATAAAATAAAATAGCCAGGGCTAGTCTCACGTGGCCAAGGGGGTTCACAGAATACATACAAAAGTATTATAGTTGGCTGGGCACAGTGGCTCACACCTGTAACCCCAGCACTTTGGGAGGCAGAGGCGGGCAGATCACGAGGTCAAGAGATCCAGACTACCCTGGCCAACATGGTGAAACCCTGTCTCTACTAAAAACTACAAAAATTAGCTGGGCATGATGGCGCATGCCTGTAGTCTCAGGTACTCGGGAGGCTGAGGCAGGAGAATCATTTGAACATGGGAGGTGGAGGTTGCAGTGAGCCGAGATCATGCCACTGCATTCCTGCCTGGCGACAGAGCGAGACTGTCTCAAAACAAAGGCTGGGCACGATGGCTCACACCTGTAATCCCAGCACTTTGGGAGGCCGAGGCAGGCAGATCACAAGGTCAGGAGATCAAGACCATCCTGGCTAACATGGTGAAACCCCGTCTCTACTAAAAAATACAAAAAATTAGCCAGGCGAGGTGGCGGGCGCCTGTAGTCCCAGCTACTCGGGAGGCTGAGGCAGGAGAATGGCGTGAACCTGGGAGGCGGAGCGTGCAGTGAGCCAAGATAGCGCCAGTGCACTCCAGCCTGGGCGAGAGCAAGGCTCCGTCTCAAAAAAAAAAAAAAAAAAAGTATTATAGTTCACACCTGTAAGCCCAGCAGTTTGGGTGGCTAAAGTGGGAGGATTACTTGAAGCCAAGAGTTCAAGACCAGGCTGGACAACATAGGAAGACTCCATCTCTACAAAAAAAAAAAAAAAAAAAAAGGCTGGACACAGTGGCTCATGCCTGCAATCCCAGCACTTTGGGAGGCCAAAGTGGGCAGATCTGTTGAGACCAGGAGTTCAAGACCAGCCTAGCCAAAATAGTGAAGCCCCTCTCTACTAAAAATACAAAAATTAGCTGGGCATGGTGGTGCACGTCTATAATCCCAGCTACTCAGGAGGCTGAGGTGTGACAATAGTTTGAACTCAGGAGGTGGAGGGAGCCAGGATTGTGCCACTGCACTCCAGTCTGGGCAACGGAGGGAGACTCTGTCTCAAAAACAAAACATTAAGCCAGGTGCAGTAGCTCACGCCTGTAATCCCAGCATTTTGGGATGTCGAGGCAGGCAGATCACGAGATCAAGACCATCCTGGCTAACATGGTGAAACCTCATCTCTACTAAAAATATAAAAAATTAGCCAGGCGTGGTGGCAGGCGCCTGTAGTCCCAGCTACTCAGGAGGCTGAGGCAGGAGAATGGCGTGAACCCGGGAGGCAGAGCTTACAGTGAGCCAAGATCACACCACTGCACTCCAGCCTGGGTGACAGAGCAAGACTGTCTCAAAAAAAATTTTTTTTTAATTAAAAATTAAAAATCAAACAGGCATAGTGCATACATCTATAGTCCTAGCTACTCAGGAGACTGAAGCAAGAATATTGCTTGAACCCAGTTAGTCAGAGTTGCAATGAGCTACAATTGCACCATTGAACTTCAGCCTAAGTGACAGAGTGAGACCCCATCCCTAAAAGAATAAAAATTGGCCGGGCACGGTGGCTCACGCCTGTAATCCCAGCACTTTGGGAGGCCGAGGCGGGTAGATCACAAGGTCAGGAGATTGAGACCATCTTGTCTAACATGGTGAAACCCCATCTCTACTAAAAATACAAAAAAATATTTTTTGTGGTGGTACGCGCCTGTAGTCTCAGCTATTCAGGAGGCTGAGGCAGGAGAATCGCTTGAACCCAGGAGGTGGAGGTTGCAGTGAGCCGAGATCGTGCCACTGCACTCCAACCTGGGCGACAGAGTGAGATTCCATCTCAAAAAATACATAAATAAATAATAAGAAAATGAAAATTATTTTTAAAAAATTGGAGGGCTGGGTGTGATGGCTCATACCTATAATCCCGGCACTTTGGGAGCCTGAGGCAGGCAGATCCCTTGAGGTCAGGAGTTCAGGACCAGCCTGGACAACATGGTGAAACCCCATCTCTACTAAAAATACAAAAATTAGCAGAGCGTGATGGCGCATGCCTATAATCCCAGCTACTCGGGAGGCTGAGGCACGAGAAGCTCTTGAACCCGGGAGGTGGAGGTTGCAGTGAGCCAAGATCAGGCATTGCACTCCAGCCTGGGTGACAGAGCGAGACATTGTCTCAAAAAAAATAAAAATAAAAATAAATAAGGTGAGGAAGGCTTATGCTAACGGGCTGGGACTTGAAGTAAAGTGACCTATTGCAGGCCCCCAGTGTGTGGCCAAGGCGAGACTTGAACCAGGACATCCGTTCTCTTGACCACCAGCTTAGTCCATCCCTTTGAAGAGAATGACCTACAGCCTGGGTCTCAGCCAGGGTCTCAGGAAACCAAGTTCCCACCTTGGCTTACGGAGATGGTTAGGGGCATCAGCTTTAGCACCAGAGTTCTAGGTTCAGATCTTGCCTGGTCCTATACAAGCTTTGTCACCTCCCCATCATTAAAAGGAGCCATCTTCCCCCTCCACCTCAGCAGAGCCCTGGTAAGCAGCAAATGCACTAATATGCACGTAGAGAACTGAGGATAAAACCTGGCCTGGAGTGAGCACTCAGTAAATGCTAGGGGCCAGGCACGGTGGCTGACACCTGTAATCTCAGCATTTTGGGAGGCTCAGGCGGGTGGATCGCTTGAGCCCAGGAGCCTGAGACCAACCTGGACAACACAGTGAGATTCTGTCTCTACAAAAAGTACAAAAATTAGCCTGGTGTGGTGGCGTGCACCTGCAGTCCCATCTACTCAGGAGGCTGAGGTTGGAGGATGGATTCAGCCCAGGAGGTCAAGGCTGCAGTGAGTCGTGATTGAGCCACTGCACCCCACCCTGGGTGACAGAGCAAGACCCTGTATCAAAATAAATAAATAAATGCTAGGAAAGGGGTCCTAATAATGGACCTTTTTCTTCCAAAACAGTGGCTTTGCTTTGGTAGAGATGCTACTTATTAGAAGCACTTGAGGCCAGGTGTGATGGCTTATGCCTATAGTCCCAGCACTTTGGGACTCCTGCCAAGGCAGGAGAATTGCTTGAACCCAGGGGTTTTAGACCAGCCTGGGCAACATAGCAAGACCTCATCTCTACAAAAAAAAATGAAAAATTAGCCAGCATAGTGGCACATGACTGTTGTCCTAACTACTTAAGGCTAAGGCAGGCTAAGGCAGGAGGATTACTTAAGCCCAGGAGTTCAAGGCTGCAGTGAGCTGTGATCACATCGCTGCCCTCCAGCCTGGACACAACACAAGACCCAGACTCTAAAAAATAAAAAAGAAGCACTTCGGGAAATTTCTTAAAATTAAATGATACCCTGAGCCTACCCCTAGAGGTTCTGATTCATTCGGTTTGATGAAGCAGGGGGAATCACTGAATCTGTAATTTTTTTTTTTTTTTTTTTTTTTTTTTTTTTTTTTTTTTTGAGGTGGCTACTCACTCTGTCACCCAGGCTGGAGTGCAGTGGTGCAATCTTGGCTCACTGCACCCTCTGCCTCCCAGGTTCAAGCAATTGTCCTGCCTCAGCCTCCCGACTAGCTGGGATTACAGGTGGCCACCATCACGCCCAGCTAATTGTATTTTTAGCAGAGACAGGGATTCACCATGTCAGCCAGGTTGGTCTCCAACTCCTGACCTCAGGTGATCTGCCCGCCTCAGCCTCCCAAAGTGCTGGGATTACAGGTGTGAGCCACCAGGCCCGGCCTAGCCCCTACTTTTCAGGGACCTGCCCTGGGGCTTTGCCACCCTCATATTCCAGTTGGATTACAGGCGTGAGCACCCAGCCTGCAGTTATTTCATTCTGAGTTGGTCTTCTGCTGGTGAAGTGATTCTTCCACTGGGGCCTGGAGCTGCATCTCCCTCACCCTGCCAATCCTGCAAGAGCCAGCACTGAGCTTCCCCTCTGCTTTCTGGTGTTTTGTTTTGTTTTGTTTTGTTTCTGAGATGGGGGTCTCACTCTGTTGCCCAGGCTGGTCTTGAACTCATAGCCTCAAGCAGTTGTCCCTCCTTGGCCTTCCAAAGTGCTGGAATTATAGGCATGAGCCACCATGTCTGGTCTCCCCTTTCAGTTTTAAATGAAGCCACAAGTTCCCCGTGTAACATTTGGGAGTTAGAGGGGAGCTCTCTAGCCTAGGAGTTGAGGTCTGTGACCAAACGCCTATAAAGTTGTCTTTGGACTCCCACAGAAGCAGAGCCTGAGATAAGGATTGAGTGCAAGGAATTTATCTGGGATGCAAGGCAGTAAGGGACAGGGGAAGAGACACAGGGACAGAAAGGCAACCAGGAAAGAGTGTATTATTAAGCCAGTTCCTGCTGTGGACAAATGGGGCTCAGTTTCAGTGGGGACCTCCAGGAGGCAGCAGAGAGCACACAGCACAGAGTCATCCCACCTCACCAGGAGGGAGTTGGGGTGTTTATCCTCCAGTGCCCATCAGACATAATCAAAGGCCATTCCCAGGGGAGCTATTAATTCCCTAACACATGTGCAGCCAGAGAGAGACCCTGGGCCAAGTAATGTACTGTAGGTGTGCAGATGAGATATGGGCAGGGCCCCAACAACATCTACCAAAATGCCAAAAGTGTCAGTAGGACCTGAATTCCTTTTTTGTTTGTTTGTTTTTGTTTTGTTTTTTTTTGTTTTTTTTTTTTTTTTTGAGACGGAGTCTCGCTCTGTCGCCCAGGCTGGAGTGCAGTGGCCGGATCTCAGCTCACTGCAAGCTCTGCCTCCTGGGTTTATGCCATTCTCCTGCCTCAGCCTCCCGAGTAGCTGGGACTACAGGTGCCCGCCACCTCGCCCGGCTAGTTTTTTGTATTTTTTAGTAGAGACGGGGTTTCACCGTGTTAGCCAGGATGGTCTCGATTTCCTGACCTCGTGATCCGCCCGTCTCGGCCTCCCAAAGTGCTGGGATTACAGGCTTGAGCCACCGCGCCTGGCCCCTTTTTTTTTTTTTTTTTAGGGAGTCTCGCACCGTGGCCCAGGCTGGAGTGCAGTAGTGCAATCTCTGCTCACTGCAAGCTCTGCCTCCCAGGTGCACACCATTCTCCCGCTTCAGCCTCCCGAGTAGCTGGGACTACAGGTGCCTGCCACCACGCCTGGCTAATTTTTTTTTTTTTTTTTTTTTTTTTT
>NW_016811775.1:284206-327346 GCF_001698545.2 Rhinopithecus bieti
TCCTGCCTCAGCCTCCCGAGTAGCTGGGACTACAGGTGCCCGCCACCTCGCCCGGCTAGTTTTTTGTATTTTTTAGTAGAGACGGGGTTTCACCGTGTTAGCCAGGATGGTCTCGATTTCCTGACCTCGTGATCCGCCCGTCTCGGCCTCCCAAAGTGCTGGGATTACAGGCTTGAGCCACCGCGCCTGGCCCCTTTTTTTTTTTTTTTTACGGAGTCTCGCACCGTGGCCCAGGCTGGAGTGCAGTAGTGCAATCTCTGCTCACTGCAAGCTCTGCCTCCCAGGTGCACACCATTCTCCCGCTTCAGCCTCCCGAGTAGCTGGGACTACAGGTGCCTGCCACCACGCCTGGCTAATTTTTTTTTTTTTGTATTTTTAGTAGAGATGGGGTTTCACTGTGTTAGCCAGGATGGTCTTGATCTCCTGACCTCGTGATCCACCTGCCTCAGCCTCCCAGAGTTCTGAGATTACAGGTGTGAGCCACCGCGCCCAGCCCCCTGAATTCCTTTTATAGGCAGTTGCGAAACAGCAATATCCCATCTGTTGAGCACCTACTGTATATTCCATGCTCGGCGACCCACATTCATTGTCTGATTGCTGTGTTACCGCTGCCTCCCAGAGAAGGGCGCAGAGGCCCCAGGCACTTCAACTAGGAGGGAAGCACAGCTCTGAAGTCAGGCTCCTTCTCTGTGAGGTAGAGGGGCTACTTCAGGGTCACACTGACCACCACAACCCCTGACCTGGCCTCTGCTTCTGCGAAGATGCTGAGTCTGCTTCTGCGAAGATGCTGAGAAGGCCCTGTGTTTTGTGTTTTGAGTCCCACTGACCCCAAAGGGGAGGGCCATCTCTTTGACCCAGACTCTTGGGTCCAGACTAGGATGCCATCCATCACCATGTCAGTACCCGGTTGAGGGGAGTCAGAGATAGGAGGAGACCTTGTGGGACTTGAGGCTGTGACTGTTTTCCAAATAATGTGGAGTATTTCCATATTTTAGCAACAGAAAGGCTATGCTTGTGTTTCCCCTTGAGCCAGCACCCAGCCCAGGAATGTAGCAGTCAGGATAGATCAAGTGAAGCTGTAGTAACAAACAGCCCCCACATCTCAGTGACTTAAATTGATGGGAAGGTTTTTTTACACTCAGCAGGGAAGCTTTTTGCCTCATAGTTACTCAGGGACCCAGCCTCACAGAGTAGCTGCCATTCGAAATGTTACTGGTCACCAAGCCCAGGGCTGAGAGGCTAGAGAGGCCAATGCTGACCAGAAAGTGACCACACTGCTTCCACTCACAGCACATCGCTGCACCTAGACACACATGGCCCTGTCTAAACACAAGGGGGCCAGGAAGTGCATGTGCCTGAAAGGCCCCAAAGCCCCCGTCCAGTTCCTGTTCTGTACCCTGTTACTATCCTCCTCCAGATCAGGAAATGGAGACCCAGAGAGGTTAAGCCACTTGCCCATAGCCACACAGCTCTGGTTGCAGAGTTGGGATTTGAACCCAGTCTCCTTTCTTCTCAAGTATGCTGCCAACCTAGTGGGGTCCTGAACAGACTATGGGCTCTCTGAGGCCTGGGTTCAAATCCTGGCTTTACATCTCTGTGCTGCTAGCCTCAGGCAGATGAGTGGCTTGGTCACCTCCTAGAAAATGGGTATAGCTGGGAGCGGTGGCTCACGTCTGTAATCCCAACACTTTGGAAGGCCGAGGTGGGCAGATCACTTGAGGTCAGGAGTTCGAGACCAGCCTGACTAACATGATGAAACCCCGTCTCTACTGAAAATACAAAAATTAGCTGGGTGTGGTGGCATGCACCTGTGGTCCCAGCTACTTGGGAGGCTGAGGCAGGAGAATTGCTTGAACCCAGGAGGCAGAGGTTACAGTGAGCCAAGATCGCGCCACTGCACTCCAGCCTGGGTGACAGAGTGAGACTCCATCTCAAAAAAGAAAAAGAAAGAAAGAAAATGGGTGATAACCATTCCCTCCAGGATCTTCATGAGGATCTCAATGATGTCATTTATAAAGCCCCTGGGGTCTCAGGAGCCCTCAAAAATGCTGGAGAGATAAGCCACAGCTCTGAAGAGCAGCCCCAGCCCCATGGAGCTGAAGCAGGGACTGGAGGCCCCCTGTGGGGCCAGGCCAATCATGGGAAGGCCCCCAGGGGTTCCCAGGGAGGTAGACTCAGCGCAGATGATGTTGAACAGCCTTTACCGCAGCCCTTTGAACAACCACAACTGTCCCAGGCACTCCGCTGATTGGCAGCTGTGCCTCTAACATGCCCCCAGCCAGCCTAGGGGGGCCGGGAACCAAGCCCTCTGTTGGCATCTCTGTCTTGTGGGTCCCCATTCTAGAATTATTTCCGCGATGCCTGGAACATCTTCGACTTTGTGACTGTTCTGGGCAGCATCACCGATATCCTCGTGACTGAGTTTGGGGTAAGTCTCCCACCAGCTTCTCTCTGGGTGACTCTGGGCTGGACAAAGCAGGTGGCGGGGGGCGGGGGAGCATTTCCAGAAGCAGTGGGTCCCAATAGCCACAGCTGCTTGAGCCAGCACTTGGCCATGACCAGAGAGGGAGAACTGGGGCCCCTGGGGACAAGGGCAGCCCCTCAAGAGGGCATTGTGGGGAGATGGGGGCGACCAAAGCCTGGCTGTAGGTCCAGCACTGAGGGGTGGGCCTCCCTGCAGTCTGGCCTAGGAATGAATAATGCAGATGCGTACGTTGAGGGAACTGAGACACTTAAAAGCTCCTAAAGCGGAGCCGGCTCCCAAACACCACCCCATGTCAGGAGCCCAGCAAGAATGAGTTTCAAGTCAATTTTGTTTAAACCAACCCGCTCCTGGTTCATGGGCAGGAGAGAGCCACAGCCCTCAGGCCAGAGTGGGAACACGACTCCCAGGGCCATAGTGGGGTCCCCAGGGTGTCTTCCCTCCTCTAGCCCCAGGCCTGGGAGACTCTCAACATGGGGGTCTCTGGACCTCTCCGTAGTGGCCCCACAGGACACATTGCCCTTCTCCTTTTCTGGAAGACTCAGGGCCCCAGAGTTCCTGTCCCAGACCCTCTCCTTGGCCATCTGCCAGTGAGCCCAGGCTTGAGGTCCCTCAGGAGATTGAGGGGAGGGTAGAAGATCCTTGCAGGGGGAAGCAGTGGTCAAAGGGCATCAAAGCCAAGGGTTAAGGGTGATATCAATGTCATCTTAATAACAATAAAAATAACAATAGCTCACAAGAATCGCAGCCTTGCTGTGTGCCAGGGAACTGTGCTAAGTGGTTTACGTGGATTGGCTCAGGGTAGAGGTCTCGGTCTCAGCTTGTAAGAGAATTCCCTCGGAGGGTTCAGCTGAAGGCACCCAGATGCAGAGATCACTGTGGAAGGGAAGGGAAGGGGACCCACAAGGGTGGCAAGGTGCCCAGTGACTAGCTACCATAGGGAGCCATTACCTGCCCAGGTGCTGAAGTGGGGAGGGAACCTGAGCAGGAGGCCAGGAGATGCCACCAAATGGGACCTGTCCTGTCAATGTGGAGGGACAGAGACCAGGGCCAAAGCAGGTGGAGTGCAATAAGAGAAACACCCCAACCTTTCTCTCCCCTCGTCCCTTATCTCCTGCCAGAGCCTCCCATTGGCCAAGGTAAACCAGAAGGAAGCTGAATATGATGCTCAGAGCAGGCAGAGAAGTCAGGAGAATAGAACTGAGTGTGGTCAGGCCTGAGAAAGAGGGTATTGCCCCATTTCACAGATGGGAAAACTGACCCTCAGCCAGGCACGGTGGCTCACGCCTGTGATCCCAGCACTTTGGGAGGCCGAAGCCGGTGGATCGCCTGAGGCCAGGAGTTCAAGACCAGCCTGGCCAACATGGTGAAACCCTGTCTCTACTGATAATACAAAAAAATGAGCCAGGCGTGGTGGCACATGCCTGTAATCCCAGCTACTCGGGAGGCTGAGGCAGGAGAATCGCTTGAACCCGGAAGGCGGAGGTTGCAGTGAGCCGAGATCACACCATGGCACTCCAGCCTGGGTGACAAGAGCGAAACTCCGTCTCAAAAAAATAAAAAGAAAGAAAACTGATCTTCAATGCCTGGGGAAGTGAGAGACACTCCCAAAGTCACAAAGCCAGGCCTGGGTGACTCCTGAGAGTACACTGACAGCTCCTGAGGTGTCCCAGTCAGATCACCCTACAGAAAAGGATCCGTTAGCCTGCTCTTCCCTCCTAGAAGGCCAAGAGGGGCTGGGGAACTAAACAAAAGAGGGGGCCATTCTTTGATGTGTCCCACGGCACCTGCACCCAAGTGATACACGCTTATTTGCCTTCAGCTCCAGTGAGCCAGAATTTTCCCCTTCCCCTCACTCTCTCTCTGAAACCTTCCTCTAGAGGGTTCTTGCCCACCTGGGATCTCTCTCCACTGGGGCGCCCCCACCTGGCCATTGTCCTGAGTTTCTAGAGAGGGCTGGAGCTCCAGCTGGCAGTCAAAATATCTTGCCACCCAGCTACACACAAGACAGCCTTGAACCAATGTCCCTTTGGGTCAAGAGGTTGGAGGGATGGTCCCGCTCCCCAGAAGGGCAGTTGGGGTGGAGGAAGTTAGCTGAAACCTTCAATCACCACTTCAGTAAACCTTCACTCTCACTACAGTAAGACAGCTGTAGGGATAGGTTCCAACGGCCTGTTCTCCTGGCTGGCAGGAAGATGGGGCATGAGGTGTTCATGGACATAAGGACTATTGCAGTAGCCAAACAGCTCCCAGCCCTGCCTACCAGCTGTTTGATCTTGGACAACTTGTGCTATCTCTTCTCATGTAGAGTGGCTAACTATTGCAACCAGCCTCAGACACTTGCAAGACTCACATTGATGAATGCACTCAAAAGACATTCATTGAGCACCTACTGTGTGCCAGGTGTGATTATATGTGCTGGAGACAGAGCAAGAAGGAAGGGTGCCAAACAAAACAGACCAAGAATACAGAATGTCTGCTCCCACAGAGCTGACATTCTAGGGAGGGAGATAGGAAGTTTTTACAAGTAAGAGCATCAATGGGCCGGGTGCGGTGGCTCACGCCTGTAATCTCAGCACTTTGGGAGGCCAAAGCGGGTGGATCACTTGAGGTCAGGAGTTCAAGACCAGCCTGGCCAACATGGTGAAACCCTGTCTCTACTAAAAATACAAAAATTAGCCGGGCGTGGTGGCAGGTGCCTGTAATCCCAGCTACTCAGGAGGAGTGAGGCAGGAGAATCACTTGATTCTCAGGAGGCAAGAGGTTGCAGTGAGCCAACATTGTGCCACTGCACTCCAGCCTGAGCAACAGAGTGAAACTCTGTCTCAAAAAAAAAAGAAGAAAGAGAAAGAGAGAGAGAGAGAAAAGAAAGGAAGGAAGGAAGGAAGGAAGGAAGGAAGGAAGGAAGGAAGGAAGGAAGGAAGGAAGGAGAAAGAAAGAGAGGAAGGAAGGAAGGAAAAGAAAAGAAAAAGAAAGAAAGAAAAGAAAAGAAAAGAAAAAAGAGAAAGAAATAAATCAACGTGAAGTGCTTGGCACAGAACCTGCCAGGAAACCAGGAGTTTGAGAATGGTGGTTGTCATTATTACTGCTATTGTTGTTGTTATTGTGAATGGGTGTGTAGTTGTGTTAGCCAGCCCTGAATTATAATCAATTTGAGGGAAAGATGGTGGGTGGGTGTTTGGGTGCTTCTAGGACAATTAAGTCCCAACCTGGAGTAGGGAGAGGCATGTCCTGGCGGGCAAGGAGGTCTCAGTTGCCCCTTTCTGCCTCCCAGGTAAGCCCACTAATTCTGAGGCCAGGGCTTGGCCAGGCTGAGACAGGAAGTGCCAGATTCTTGGGAGGGCAGGTCCCTGGGGTTTAGGGGGCAGAGGGCATGCAGCAGTACTAACCAGTGCTGCCTCAGCTGCCGCCCCCAAGTGGCTGGGGTGACGTGGGTTTGCCCTGTGTGCAATGGATAATGACTGTGTTTCTTGTCTTGTCTCTTTTCATGCCTGCTCTTAAAACTGTATATTGGCGCAACGCCGTCTGAAAAACTCATCCAATCAAAATGCACTATGAAATTCATTTGTTCATCCATGACATGGTCTGTGTGTTCATACACCAATGACTTATCTCCCAACCCACCGCCACCACCACCCCCACTCCCCGCCCGGGAACCGAAACCCATTGGTTTTTTGGCACTGGTTACAAATCAACCTAAAAAATGCTGAACACGCCTCCCCAACTGCCCCCGCCCGCCCGCTCCCCCTCATCTTCAACATCTGCATCTAGAATCCGGTTGGTCTTACTTCTTTCTGAAGTCTAAATGCCTTACATTAACTGTGAACGCATCTCCTCGCATCGGCATTGCATGCCACACCCTGCCTCTCCAACGTGGGATGCCTGACGCTCTCCCCACCCCTCTGCTCCCCTCTGTCTGTCTGTCTGTCCTCCCGCCCCCAGCCCCTGTGCCTCCCACTTCCTGCAGACTCTGGCTGTTTTTTATCAGGTTCTGAATGGAGGTTTTCTGTTTGGGGTGTTTTGCATCTTTTGCAGAGAAAGGGATGGGTTTTCCCAGCGCAGCACCTCTGTCTCTCGCCCCATCCGGCACACACATCCCGTACACTCAGAGACAATGGAGGCAAATCCACTCCCAGCCGCCTCTCACCTCTCCTGTCCCCCGTTCAGCTCCATGGACTCCAGGCCCCAGGAAAGCTGCCAACTGTCTCCTTGCCCCTCCAGCTCTCTCCATCCTGCTGTCCCCAAACCTCCATCTCAAGCCCACAAGATCTTTGGCCTTGACCAGCAGAGGCTTGACTCTCCAAGGCTAATAAAGGAGACGTGAAGGCCAGGCAGTGTGCCGGCAAAGATTCTCAGGCAGAGGATCTCAGAAGTGCCGGACTCGGATCTGGTAGCTTCATGCGGGGCCGGCCCACTGAGACCCTCTCCTGGAGCCTTGAACTGCACGTGCACACACAGTCACACAGTCACTGCGCACACACAGTCACTGCACACAGACACTGCACACACACAGTCACTGCACACAGACACTGACACACGTCCTGCATACCTGTCATGCACACAGTCACTGCACCACAGCCTGCACCCCGTCCTGTGTACACACAGTCACTGCACCGTCACGCACACCAGCCTGCACAGTCCTATGCACCCACTGTGCACCAGTCCCTGCCACACACACTCCTGCCCAGCACTGCCACACGTCACTGCCACACAGACCTGCCACATCACTACACAGACACTCGCCAGTCACTGTGCAACAGGTCACTGCACCCACAGTCCATGCACCACAGGACACTGCGCCAATCACTGACACGACACTGCACAGTCACTGTGCACACATCACTGCACACCACGTCACTATGCACACGACTGCGCACCAGTACTGGGCACAAATCACTGCCACACGTCATGTCACCACAGCCACTGCACACAGGAACTGCCAATCTGCACCACACAGTCTTTTAACACTGCAACCAGACCTGCACACCCAGTCACTGTGACACACCAGGTCACTGGCACACAGTCACTGCACACAAGGTACTATGCACACACATCACATGCATAACACACAGGTCACTGCACGTCACCACACAGACACACATCACATAGTCATGCACACAGTCACTAACACACACTGACACACGTCATGCACACTCCAGTCAACTGCCGACTGCACACAGTCACTGCCCAGACACTGCACACTCACTGCACACAGCACTGCACCACAGTCCTGTGCCATGTCCTGCGGAACAGTCACTCTGCATCCAGTCACTTGGGGCGCACATCACTGCACAGGACACTGCCACACAGCCTGAACAGTCACTGCACACACAGTCACTTTTTGCCCTCTGCACACCAGGTCACGGTGCAGTCCTATGTGCACACGTCTTGTTCGCACCACGTCAACTGCACACAGTCACACACCAGACACTGCAACCAGTCACTATGCACACACCACATACGTCACTGCCCACCAGTCCTGCGCCACAGTCACTATGCCTCGTAGTCACTGTGCACAGTCACTGCACACGGACACACAACACAGTCACTGCCACACCCCCCAGTCACTTGCACACAAGTTACTTTGCACGTCACTGTGCAGGCCAGATTACTGCACACAGACACTGCACCCACGTTCTTATTGCACACAGTCACTTTGCGCCGTCACTATGCAGTCACTGCACCAATCACTATGCACACACAGGTCCACTGCACAGTCCACTGCAGGCCGTCACTATGCACACCACTGCACTGTCACTATACACACACAGTCACTGCCACACGTAATATGACCACGTCACTGCACACACAGTCCTGCAGTCACACTGCACACACAGTCATGACCCACCACTGACACCAGTCGCTATGCCACGTCACTGCAGGCACAGTCACTATGCACACCACCAGTCCTATGCAACCAGTCATGTGACCACACAGTCCGTGCACACACAGTTCACTGTGCAGTCTTGCACACACAGTCACTATGTCTCCATACCACTTGCAACACTCTATGCACTTGACCACACACTGAACAACAGTACTATGCCACACACAGTTCACTGCATACACCGCACGTAGTCATGACCTCTTCTTTTTCTCGCTCATTCTCTAATTCTCTCCCTCTCACTCCTTTTTTTTTTGTTTTTTAGGCAGAGTCTCACTCTGTCACCCAGGCTGGTATGCAGTGGCATGATCTCAGCTAACTGCAACCTCCACCTCCCAGTTTCAAGCGATTATCATGCCTTCACCTCCTGAGTACCTGAGATTACAGGCACTCAGGCCACTTTTTGTATTTTTAGTAGAGATAGGGTTTCACCATGTTGGCCAGGCTGGTCTCGAACTCCTGACCTCAAGTGATCCACTGGCCTCAGCCTCCCAAAGTGTTGGGATTACAGGTGTGAGCCACTGCACCTGGCCTCTAATTCTCATTCACCGTCCCTGTCTCTGTGTCTCCCACACACAGTCATGCATGCATGCACACACACACACTGGCCCTCTCTGCTACATCTGCCCACCCTGTACCCCCACTCCAGTACATACTGCACACATCTCTCTCCCTCCCCCACTTCTCAGCCCCTTGCACACCCCTCGTTCTGTTAAATCTCAACTGCCTCTGCCCCCTCCCACTCACCAATGAGGCCCTCAGAGGGACGCCCCAATGGCATCTTTGCCTTGGGATCCCTTTCCTGCTGGCAGTACACATGCGCTTACCCACCAAACATTTAATGAGCCCCTAATTGGTGCCACAGATGGAATTATGGGCAGAAGCAGACACCATTACTGTCCCCTCTCACCACATACAGTCAGGTGGGGGAGGCAGGCATCGGTCAAATAACACCTTGACTCCATTTAAAATTATACCTGCACTGCGAGCTGAAGGATGAGCAGCATTAACAAGGCAGAGAGAGATGCACAGAGCATTCCAGGCCCAGGACAGCCTGGATGGAGCCTGTGGGGGGTCAGGATCTGCAAGCGAGGCAGTGTGGCTGATGCAAAGACAGCAAAGAAAGGCTGGCCTGGAGATAGCTGACGAAGACAGCAGAGGACAGGACCCGGGGCTGGGGAGGGTGGGGCTATATTGTGGAATTTGGGCTTTCTCCTAAGCACCAGGAAAGGCCTGGGAGGATAGGAAGCAGGGGAGGTGTGACTGGTCGTGTGACTAGACAAGCTCACCCTGGTTGCAGGGCAGGGAACAGCTTGACAGGAGGCTGGGCTGGAGGTGGGCACTGGGAATCACAGCAAGAGATGACAGTGGAGGAGAGAATACAGCGGGAGGGTGTCCCTCTCAGATGGATCTCTAGAGGACCCAGGGAAAGATCAGAACTGAACTGAGGGGATGAGGTGCCTGGGAGCAGTCGGGTCTGGCTTAAAACTGGGAGACAGGCTGGGCGTCGTGACTCAAGCCTCTAATCCCAGCACTTTGGGAGGCCGAGGCAGGAGGATCACCTGAGTTCAGGAGTTCGAGACCAGCCTGACCAACATGGTGAAACCCCATCTCTACTAAAAAATACAAAAATTAGCCATGCATGGTGGCAGGCACCTGTAATCCCAGCTCCTCAGGAGGCTGAGGCAGGAGAATTCACTTAAACCCGGGAGGCAGAGGTTGCAGTGACCCGAGGTCGTACCACTGCACTCTAGCCTGGGCAACAGAGTGAGACTCTGTCTTTAGGGGAAAAAAAAAAACTGGGATATAGAGGTGAGCGAGTGCCAGAAAAGGACCAGGTTGGGGGAAGAGAATAGGTGTGGGCATAGCAAGTTTGAGGTGCCTTTAGGACAGCCTGAAATAAGTCAGACAGGCAGGTGTTGTGGGGGCTGGAGCTTGGAGCTGAGGTCTACAAGTAGTAGGACTTTTCTGGAGCCCTTAGGTGGGTGGTCTCCATATCCTTCTGAGCACTTGAGGGATACCTGAGCACAGCACTGGAAAAGAAAAGAGCCGTCCTCATGCCTTCCAGGGGCTGTGTCCCACCCCCGTCACATTCTAGCCAGGAAGTTCAGGGGAGGTGTTGAGGAGAGGAGGCTGCACTTCCCAGGCTGTGGATTGAAATGTGGAAGGCAGGAAGAGGGAACTTGTCAGAAGTTCTGGGGGCAGTAGAAAGACTTGGTACAGATGCAGGAAGAGGTGGAGGGTGGGTGAGGGCAGACTAGTACCCTTCCCCCACTGCCCCAAACCCTTCCCGTCTCCACCCCTACCTCCCTCGTGTGTCTCCTCCCCCACTTGACTCCAAGAAGGGGAGCATGTTTTCTGCATGCATATCCCTGCCAGATCCCTGGCTTTTTTGCATGGTTGCAAGCTTCCCCTGCTCTCCCCCAAACCCCGCTCCTGAGGCTGCTTCCAGGGTCCGCCTGCCTTCGCATGCCTGGCCGAGTCCACATGTTATGATCCACCCCATGAAAGGGATGGCTTGTACTCTGGGGTTGAAAGGGAGGGGGCTGGGGATACCTGAGCCATCGGCCCCATCCCCAGGTGGAGCTGGGTGGCCAGGCAGGGATGGGGGTCAGGGCAGCAGGGCACAGAGAGTGACTCTGTTAGCCAAGCTGGGTTTGGGGGCTTGTTTGAGGCGCTGGAGACATTCTCACAGCAGTTGAGCCCAGTGTGGTCAGGGTAGGATCCCCCCGCCCCCTTCTCCATCCTAGAGGCCTAAGGACACACTGATGTGTCCCAGAGAGCATCCTAGACATTGCCATCAAACCCAGAGGCCTCTTGCCAGCCTCAGAAATTCCTTGAACTCCAGTCCTTGCCTCTCAGCTCCCAGGCCAAAGCTAGCACAAGACACAGATCTGGCAGCCAGAAAGCCCTCTGGAAGCCACCAAGTAGGATGCCCATGTAATTCGTCACCCAAACTAGGACACTTTTGAAACCAGAAGGGAGGCTGTGACTATATGGTCACCCTGTGCCATTTGGGGGGTGAAGGTTAGACCAAGTTAAATCTTGCTACGTGGCCTGTAGCAAATCCTACAAATCCCATAGAACAAGTCTCATTAAGCCCCTTCCCTTAGTGTGGAGAGACCCTCTGCTCCTCCTGCCTTCACCCTGCTGGGTACTGGCCAGCGAAGGAGGGTTTCCATGTCTGCCTGAGGCTGGGGTCTCAAACTCAAATGCCTCTGGGGGCCAAACAGACACCAGTCAACCAGGAAAGCAAGTGCCATTTCTATAACCTGCGGACCTTAGAAAACTGGAGAGAATGTGGCCGGCTTTCAGGGAGCAATCGCAGCAGGCCTGGGGTTGCCAGAAAGCCAGATTGGTGGGCAAAATCTCTTGATTTTAAACAATGGCAATAATTTTAATTAAAAACAAGGACAAATGAAAAAACACTGCTCAGGCCCAACAAAACAGTTTTACTAGCTAGATTTGACCCACTCGTGACTTTGAGACTCCAACCCCCACCCCACCAAGGTCCCTTGAAGCCCCACGATGGCCACTTAACACTGGCAGTCCATGTTCACCATCTCCAGCTGGTCTCCTCCCTGACTCCCCGACTCTCTGGCCCCCTGGTTCTTTTAGCTTGGGTGGGAGGAGGCAGAGGCAGTGACTAGACAGGGGGTTTTTGAGCAGAGGCAGTGGCCACCCAGGGAGGTCCTGGGGGCAGGGATGGCCCCACCTCCCAGCCCCCAGCACCCGCCCCTTGGTGGGCCCGGGCTGATTTCTGAGCTCACCCACCCATGGGAGCTGAGTGCTTCCTGCTTCCTGCAGGCCTGGTCCCGTGCTACTCCACCCAGCCCCAGAAGCTGAGAAGCCATCCCTGAGAGGGGGGAAAAGGGCCCCAAATGCATCTTCTCCGACTCAGCGGGCAGCGAGGACTCACCCTGCAGCCGAACAGTCCCAGCTCCCTCCCGTCCTCCCCATTCCCGCTCGCCAAGGGGGTAAGAAAAGATGCTCTTCCGCTTCTCCCAATTGGCTCGAGCCGCTGCTCCTCTTGGCCGTGGGGTGAGGTCAGGGCGGGCAGGAGCGGGTGGGCAGCTCGGCAGGGCAGGGCAGGGCAGGGTGCCCGGTGAGTCCCGTGACAGATGCATTTCTGGCCCGGAGCGTAACATGCCCTCGGAACCCGCACATGTCCACCAGGCCTGAGCGTGCTGGCGACCTCCACCCCCACCCCCGCCCTGGTGTTTGTGCATCGTACACGTGTGATAGATTCCGCAACTTGACCGGCTTGTGTCCTTTCGTCTCAGTGCATTTGGTTGTTGGGAGAAACAAAAACCATCTCGATTTTTTTCCTGATTGGATGATTCGGATATATTTTCTTTTTCTTGTTCTTTTGTTATTTCTTCCCCATCCCCGTTCCTTTTTCCTCCTTCCTTTTTTGTTCCTTTTCCCTGTTGCGGGTGGGGCTGGCAGGGAGGGCTTATGCTTTTGAGTTGATGCCTTTTCCTCCCTCCCACCCTCTCTCTCCCAACATTATTCCTTTTTCGAGTTTTTCCTCCGCATCATTGCATTAATAGTGCTTTCTCTCTCCCTCCTTATTTGGGGTCTGGCTTGCTTTTTTCCTGTTGGTTGGCTTCATGTAGGGGCCTCTGTGAGTGGTGACAGCTCTGAGCCCTTTGGGGTGGGTGGATGGTCACCCCTTTTCCTCCATCTCCCCAGAATAACTTCATCAACCTGAGCTTTCTCCGCCTCTTCCGAGCTGCCCGGCTCATCAAACTTCTCCGTCAGGGTTACACCATCCGCATTCTTCTCTGGACTTTTGTGCAGTCCTTCAAGGTGAGTCCTCATCCCCACTGCTGGCCCAGGGCTGCAGGGGTGACCCCCTTGCTCTGGCTGAACGTAGACGTCAGATTGGAAGTTCCTCTGTGATGTAGTCATGCAGAGAATCTGTTATCTCCAGGGCTCTTGTCTAACTTCCTGCCCCTGGTGTCTTCAGAGCTGTAAGGGCCTCATCCTAGAGCCTCCAGAGATGCCCACCTGCCCTGGCAGGACTCTGGCACAGCATGTGGCCACCCAACCCAGTGGGGCAGAGCACTGGGACAAGGGAGGAAGACAGTGTGGCTGAGGGACCCCCAGCACTCTACTTCATTGCCTTTTTTCCCACCAGGCCCTGCCTTATGTCTGTCTGCTGATCGCCATGCTCTTCTTCATCTATGCCATCATTGGGATGCAGGTGAGTGCCACGCCCCTAAGGTTCCCAGAGCCTCCCAAGGCCCAAGGAGGGCAGCCATCCTTAGAAAGGGGTGGGTCAGAGGAGCCTGGTCCACAGAAGCAGCCATGGAGGTTGAGCTGGGTTTCCCAGAAGCCACTGGAGGAATGGCAGCCCCTGGTCGTCACCCTCCAATTCCGCAGGTGTTTGGTAACATCGGCATCGATGTGGAGGACGAGGACAGTGATGAAGATGAGTTCCAAATCACTGAGCACAATAACTTCCGGACCTTCTTCCAGGCCCTCATGCTTCTCTTCCGGTAAGAAGGGGGCCTGCTCTGATAATTATGTTCCCGTGGGGTGGGGTGCGTCCTTCATCCTTCTGTTCCCATAGGGGATGTGCCCTCCTCTTCCAATGTAAGACGTGCCCTCCTCCTTTTCTTCTGGCAGGGGCGTGCCCTCACCCTTCTTTTCCGGTAGGGGGCTTGCCCTCCTCCTCCTCTTCCGGTAGGGGGCGTGCCCTCCTTTTCTGGTGTAGGGGTGGCCGGATGTGCTTTTATCCTTCTTTTCCCGTGAGGCTGGGAATAGGCGTTTGGGGGCCCAGGAATCTTAGCAGGGCAGAAGCGGAGGGCCCTGGGACATAATCATGAAGGTCATTTTCCAGGCATTATCTCTGAATCTTCCTGATTACCCTGTGAGGAAGGGATTCTTGGCACCCCTCTCCGACGATGAGAAAATAGGCTTACAGACCATGAGGCTTGATTATTTGGTTCGTCATCTTGGCTGCACACAAAGTTCCTTCGTTTGTTCAGTGGAGGTTTATTGAGCACCTACAGCATGCCAGGCACTGCTGAAAAACGAGAATCACCAGGAAATAGAGAAAAGAGACATTTTAAGCACTTTGGGAGCTAACATCCCCATGGGGAAGACGAATAACCAGGAAACAAATTATAGAGAATGCTGGGAAGAGACAAATTTCAAGAATAAAGGGGAATAGGGCCGGGTGCAGTGACTCATGCCTGCAGTTCTAACATTTTGAGAGGTCAAGGTGGGAGGATCGCTTTAGCCCAGGAGTTTGAGACCAGCCTGAGCAACATAATGAGACCCCGTATCTACAAAAAAAATTTTTTTTAATTAACTGGGCATAGTGGCACACACCTGTAGTCCCAGCTACTTGGGGGGCTGAGGCGGGAGGATTGCTTGAGCCCAGGAGTTCCAGGCTACAGTAAGCTATGATTGTTCCACTGCACTCCAACCTGGGCAACAGAGCAAGACTGTGTCTCTAAAACAAAATATATCTTTTAATTTTAAAAAAAGTTATAGTGGTGATAGTTGCATGATAATGTGAGTTTACTTAATGCCACTGAATTGTACATTTCAAAATGGTTAAGTTGATAAACTTCATGCTGTGTATATTTTGCCACAGTAAAAAATATTAATAATAATGTTTTTAATCTAACAACAGAGAAAGAATAGAGGGCTGGCAGGTTATGCCTCTCTGAAAGTGTGACATTTGAGAGAAATTGGCAAGGGAGGGAGCCAGTGGGTATATGGGGAAGGGCAGTCCAAGCCTAGGGGACTGCTTGTGTAAAGGCCCTGAGGCAGGAGTATGGCTGGCATGTTTGTGGACTGTGAGGAGCCCAGCATACCTAGAACAGGGTGATCTAGGGAGAATATAGTATGAGGGGACTGTCACCTGGATGGAGGGGAGCTTTTTTTGTTTTCGTTTTTCTCTGAGACAGTTTCACTCTTACTGCCCAGGCTAGAGTGCAGTGGTGTGATCTCAGCTCAGCGCAACCTGTGCCTTCCGGGTTCAAGCGATTCTCCTGCCTCAGCCTTCTGAGTAGCTGAGATTATAGGTTCCCGTCACCACGCCTGGCTAATTTTTGTATTTTTAATAGAGACGAGGTTTCACCATGTTGGCCAGGCTGTTCTCGAACTCCTGACCTCAGGTGATCCGCCCACCCCAGCCTCCCAAAGTGCTGGGATTACAGGCATGAGCCACTGCGCCCAGCCTGAAGGGAGCTTTTTTTTTTTTTTTTTTTTTTTTTTTGAGATGGAATCTCCTTCTTTGTCACCCAGGCTGGAGCACAGTGGCGCAATCTCAGCTCACTGCAACCTCTGCCTCCCGGGTTCAAGCGCTTCTCCAGCCTCAGCCTCCCAAGTAGCTGAGACTACAGGAGAGCGCCACCACGCCCAGCAAATTTTTTGTATTTTTAATAGAGATGAGGTTTTCACCATGTTAGCCAGGATGGTCTCGATCTCCTGACCTTGTGATCCGCCCGCCTTGGCCTCCCAAAGTGCTGGGATTACAGGTGTGAGCCACCATGCCCAGCCAAGAGGGGAGCTTTTAAAGCATACCAGTGACCAGCCTGAGCAACGCAGTGAGACCCCATCTCTACAAAAAAAAAGTTTAAAAATTAGCCAGGAGTGGTGGCATGTGTCTGTAGTCCCAGCTACTCAAGAGGCTGAGGGGGGAGGATCACCTGAGCCTGGGAAGTTGAGGTTGCAGTGAGCAGTGATTGTGCCGCTGCACTCCAGCCTGGCTAACAGAGCAAGACCCTGTCAAAAAGGGGGGGCAGGCAGGGGATGGGAGGAGNAACCTCTGCCTCCCGGGTTCAAGCGCTTCTCCAGCCTCAGCCTCCCAAGTAGCTGAGACTACAGGAGAGCGCCACCACGCCCAGCAAATTTTTTGTATTTTAATAGAGATGAGGTTTTCACCATGTTAGCCAGGATGGTCTCGATCTCCTGACCTTGTGATCCGCCCGCCTTGGCCTCCCAAAGTGCTGGGATTACAGGTGTGAGCCACCATGCCCAGCCAAGAGGGGAGCTTTTAAAGCATACCAGTGACCAGCCTGAGCAACGCAGTGAGACCCCATCTCTACAAAAAAAAAGTTTAAAATTAGCCAGGAGTGGTGGCATGTGTCTGTAGTCCCAGCTACTCAAGAGGCTGAGGGGGGAGGATCACCTGAGCCTGGGAAGTTGAGGTTGCAGTGAGCAGTGATTGTGCCGCTGCACTCCAGCCTGGCTAACAGAGCAAGACCCTGTCAAAAAGGGGGGGCAGGCAGGGGATGGGAGGAGGGGGAGAGGGAGAGAGAAGGAAAAGAAAATAAAAAAAACATACCAGTGTCCTCAAATCCCACCATAGACCAATTGAATCCAAGTCTGCTGGAAAGGGGCACGGGCATTGATGTTTTTTCAAAGCTCTCTGTGGACTTCAATGCACAACCAAGAATGTGCATCCCTCAGCTCCCAGTAAAAGGAGGTGGTCCACCTGGGGCTTGCCTGGCCAGCTCCAGAGCCCAAGTGCTTGACATGTGTGCTCCACCTCCCAGGGAGGCGTTGGTGCCCAGTCAGGGCTGGGTGCCTGAGTCTCTGATTTTTCACTGTCCTCAGGAGTGCCACCGGGGAAGCCTGGCACAACATCATGCTTTCCTGCCTCAGTGGGAAGCCGTGTGATAAGAACTCTGGCATCCAGTCTCGAGAGTGTGGCAACGAATTCGCTTATTTTTACTTCGTTTCCTTCATCTTCCTCTGCTCATTTCTGGTGAGTCTGTGGACACTGTGAAGGGCTGGCTGGACTCCCTAAGCCTGGCTTCCTTTCAGGGGAGTGGCTCTCTCTAGAATGTGGCTGTGTGGAAGGCTCTTTCACTCCAAGGCTTCTCTGAACCAGCCTGGGATCAGGTGACCCTGAGCATCTCACACTCAACACTGTTGACATTTGGGGGTGGCTGATTCTTTGGGGTGGGGCCATGCCATGCAGTGTAGTGTATAGCATCATACCTGTCCTCTCCCGACCAGATGCTAGCAACACACGCCACCCCTTCCTCCTGTTGTGACAAGCAAAAATGTCTCCGGACATTGCCACATGCTCCAGGGGTGAGAGTGGGAGTGGGGGACAGAATTCCCCCATTTGAGACCCACTGAAACATTTCAGCTGGGTGTAGTGGCTGACGCCTGTAATCCCAACACTTTGGGAGGCCGAGGTGGGAGGGTCACTTGAGCCCAGGAGTACAAGACCAGCCTGGGCAGCGTGGTGTGAAACTCATCTCTTAAAAAAAAAAAAAAAAAAAAAAAAAAAATTGAATTAGCTGCACATGTGGTGCTGCACACCTGCAATCCCAGCTACTCAGGAGGCTGAAGTGGGAGGATCACTTGAGCTCTAGAGGTTGAGGCTACAGTGAGCCATGATCATACCACTGCACTCCAGCCGGGGCAACAGAATGAGATCCTGTCTCAAAAAAAAAAAAAGATTGATGGGGAAGAAATATGTCACTTTGGCCTTGTTGGGGGCAGATGTGGGAGGAGTTGGGATCAGGGTGGTTCTCTTGGTGTTAGTCCCCATCTCAGAAGCCTCCCTCCTTCTCACCGAGTCTATCTCTTTCCCTCATTCTTGGTCTTTGTCTCTGTTTTTTTTTTTTTTTTTTCTTTGAAATGGAGTCTCGCTCTGTTGCCCAGGCTGAAGTGCAGTGGCAAGATCTCAGCTCACTGCAGCCTCCACCTCCCAGGTTCAAGCGATTCTTCAGTTTCAACCTCCCAAGTAGTTGGGATTACAGGTGCACATGCCACCACACCCAGCTAATTTTTGTATTTGTAGTAGAGGCAAGGTTTCACCATGTTGGCCAGGCTGGTCTCGAACTCCTGACCTTAAGTGATCCGCCCACCACAGCCTCCCAAAGTGCTGGGATTATAGGTGTGATCCACTGCGCCCGGCCAGTTTTTGTCTTTTTGTATCTCTTTCTCCCTCTGTGTCTCTCTCTTCCTCTCCCCCATCTCTCCACTTGATCTCCCTCTCACCGGACCTCCTTGTGTGAGTGAGCATCACCTCTCTGTCCCCTGATCTCTGTCTGTCTCATTTCCTTTCCCCATCTTCTCTCTATCCCTCTCTTCATCTGGGTCTCTGTGTACATGTCTTTGGGTCTATGTGTCTGTCTGTATCCTTCTCACTCACTCCTTCATTCCCTCGGTCTCTGCCTCCACTCTCTCTTGGTCCCCGGGATTCCCACAGATGCTGAATCTCTTTGTCGCCGTCATCATGGACAACTTCGAGTACCTCACCCGAGACTCCTCCATCCTGGGTCCCCACCACCTGGATGAGTACGTGCGTGTCTGGGCCGAGTATGACCCCGCAGCTTGGTAAGAATTCATCCCGAATCCTCCAGCCACAATACTCGCCTCTCCCTGGAACTGGAACGCAGGCTAGGTCAGGCCCCAGACCCTGGAGCACAGAGCTCCTGGGATCCTAGCAGAGTCTCACAGGTTCAGTCAGGAGAGAAGATATAAGAATCATCACCCTTGCCTACCCCAGATTAAACGTGTAGGGTGCCGACCCTGCCCAGACCCTGGACTTTCTGGGAAATGAGGGAGGACGTCAACCATGAGGTGTCCCGAAGAGCCCTCTCCTCCTACGAGTCTCTCCTGTCTCTCACTGTGAAGTCTCCAGATGGTGAGGACGCATTAGCCAGGCTCCAGGGAGAAAACCAACAGCGTCCCAGCCTCAGTTCTCTTGAGAGTGTGGGGAGGAGGGCTGGCTTACCCTTGGCGGACAGGATCAGCAGCAACATCAGAGTAGCAGAACTCAGCTCCCACTGGGACCTGTGAACCTTGGAGTGAGAGGACATATAGGCCAGGGGAGGACACAGAGCCTCAGGGGCCCTTGAATCTTTGTGGCCACAGAGGGAGCGGGTGCTCCCAACTGGGTAGACACCAGAGGGGTCCCTCTCCACTGACGGGCAATGGTTTCAGGGGATAGATTCCATCTTGTGCATGTGTTTTGAGTGCTCATCCAACACCAAGCCTTGAAGGTCACTCAGGCTTTATCCGAATACCTGGAGCCCACTAGCCACTGAGGATTTAGTTCAGCCTGGGCTTGGGGCCTGAAGAAGCATTACTGGGGGGCCCTCAGCAGCCTAAGCCCCGTCTTCCTCTGGCTTCGGCACCAGAGAGGAGGCACCCACGAGGAAGGTGGGCAGGAGGCGGGCTGTTCCCATAGCCTCAAACAAGTCTTCCATGAGACCGAGAGGCTGTGGAGAGCCATGGGTCTGGGGCTGGGCTTTGGCTGGTTCCTAACTCTTCTTCTTTTGATTTTAGGTCACAGCAGTTGGATGCTGTCCCCAAGTCCTCTATTCCACAAGCCCCCCCACCCCTGTAGCCCATGTAGATTGTGGAGGAGGCAGATGCAGAGAGAATCCCGGGGGAGGTGCCCTGCAGTCCAGAACTCCTGGCACACCCCGACTGAAATCCTCCACCCCTGGGTCTCCCCAGTGTCGGGGAATGTACTGGAGACCTTCACTTGTCCCAAGTCTCTCCCACTCCTTCAAGCCAGGGAGACCCCAGCCTCGGGCATCATGACCTCGCCGTGTGCCCAGGGAGCCCGTGTGAACCCACTGCCTGCACTAACCCCCTTTCTTCTCCTTTCAGCGGTCGGATTCATTATAAGGATATGTACAGTTTATTGCGAGTAATATCTCCCCCTCTCGGCTTAGGCAAGAAATGTCCTCATAGGGTTGCTTGCAAGGTTTGACTTCCACTAAAACCTGCTAGCATCCATGGAATGAGTGTGGCTTGGGGTTCTTCAATATATATATTTCATAATATATATAATATATATATATCATATATCTCTAAAAAACAGAGCCATCTCTCTCTTTTTGCATTAAACTAGAAAACTCTCTTAGCACAGAATGCAGTCATGTAGACTCGATAAACATGGAACAATATTCCTCCTTCCCCTTCAGGCCTTCAGCCAATCCTTTGCTTGCTTTAGCTGAAGCTGCCCCATCCTGGGGTCTCCACGCACCCCAAATCAGACACACCATCCCCTGGGGGATTGTAACTTTGCATTTCTCCCCCAACCATCACCCCACTCTCTTCCCTCCACCCTCACCTCTCAAGCCCTAGCCTCCTCCCCTCCTGGCCACCGGCCCTCCTCCCCACCTAGGCCCCCTCAGAGGACCAGCCCTCAGCCAAACCAGAGAATGTGACCCAACTTCAAGAAATGACAGTTGACGCCGGGCGCGGTGGCTCATGCCTGTAATCTCAGCACTTTGGGAGGCCAAAGCTGGAGTCGCTTGAGCCAGGAGTTTTGAGACCAGCCTGGGCAACATAGCAAGAACCACCCTTCTCTATAAAAAATTAGCCGGCATGTGTGGCACATGCCTGTAGTCCCAGCACTTGGGAGGGCTGAGGCAGAAGGATTGCTTGAGCCCAGGAGGTGGAGGCTGCAGTTGAACTATGATCACATCACTGCACTCCAACCCAGGCGACAGAGAGAGACCCTGTCTCTTAAAAGAAAAAAAAAAAAAAAGGCAAAGAACAAAAGCATGGCCTCTAAGTCTTCCAAAGTGGAGATCCCCACTCCCCCTCATGCATCCCTCCAGAACTGAGCTCAGAGCCCCCCAAGCTGAATCTGACTTTTCTCGTTTTCTGCTCTCCCCTCTCCCCTGCTCCCCGAGGCAGTGAAGTAATCTTTTTTTAAATGACCCTTTTCTCCCATTTTTTTTTCCCCTCCTCTTTTCCCATTGATTTGAAATATCTATTTTATCATTCTCTGCATCTTTCTCCTATCTATTTTTTGCCGGCTCGTGTGGATTTCTGTTTTCTTTCTATGTTCCTCCCCACCCCTCTTCCTTTGGTTCTCTGTTCCCATTCCCCCCCCCCCGCCTTTTTTTTTTTTCCGTTTTCGGTGCTGCCAGGGGCCGCATGCCTTACCTGGACATGTATCAGATGCTGAGACACATGTCTCCGCCCCTGGGTCTGGGGAAGAAGTGTCCGGCCAGAGTGGCTTACAAGGTAGACTACCCTTGCCAACCACCGACGTCCGGGCACTGGGTTTTTTTTTTTCTTCTTCTTCTTTTTTTTTAGTGCTGACCAGAAACACCCGGCCGACTCTCTTTTTCCAACGTTTCTCTTCTTTTTTGTTTTTGATTCTTTTTTTTCTTTTCTCGAGTAAACTGATCATGATCATCCCTTGATTCTAAGCAGCACACTGTGTCCGTCCTTTCTGATGAGTGTCTTCGTGTTTTGAGACTCCATTATGGCCAACACGCTGGGGGGAGGGGGAGGGGAGCGCCCAGGTCCCCTTGCACCTGGTCTCCCAGGTACCAAATTGGAAACAAACACGCTTCTTCGGGAAGTCAAAACCCACGCCTCCCACTTTTGCCCACCCAGAGCGGCCCCCATGCCCAGGCTGGGGCAGGCGCCTTGCAGAGAGGGGCTTTAGCCCCCAAAAGCAGGGGAAGTCCCGGTCCCATCTTTTGTGCCTCGAGCCCCCAGGTCCCCGCCCCTGCCACGCATACCTGAAGCTGATCTCTGACCTAGGGCCTTGGGGGATTCGAGACCTTCCAAGAAGCACCAAGAACCTCTCTTCCCCTCCCTTCCCTCCCCTGGAGTTTTGTCCCCAGCCCCCGTCCCTAATCCCCCCCAAGACACCCCAACATGCCTCTCCATTGTTCCAGAGTGGGCAGGCGGCCGCAGCTGGACCCCTGGACGGTGGCACACTGATGCAGGCCATGCACGCTGCCTTGGCGGGGCCTGGGGCGGGCAGGCACCATGGCCGACGGGGGGTGGTGCATGCTGGCTGAGAGAGCAAGCGTCCTGCCGCCAAGCGGCTGGGCCGGGCCACCCCTCCAGATCCCCGTCCTGGAATCTCCCTTGGCGCCCAAGGACAGATGCTCTGTTCCCTCCACTCATCCACAAGAAGTTTAGGGATGACCCCTAAAGATTCTCCCCGCCCAAAAAATATTACCCCATCATCCTATTCTCCCATCCACCTTGATCTTCCCTGTGTCCCCATCCATCAGTGCTATTTGTACCCGCCCCATGTTGCCGCCTCCCCACCTCATTCCTTTCCTTCCTCTGTGTACCCCTCCTCACCTAACCTCTATGTCTCCCCTCACTTCTCAATCAAAGCCAGGGACAAGGTTGTCCCACCAGCATCTCAGACAGTGAGCCTCTCCTGGCACCTGTTGCTCCGCCCCCCCACACCCCCACCCACACAGTTTTCCTCAAGTCACTTCTCTCAGTCTCTGCTTATGTGAATGTGTGCGCATGTGCAAGAGAGGGACAGAAAGCCCTTCCTCTCCCAGTCTTTGTGCAGGCCACCATGGGTCCATAAGACAACTTTGTGCAAATTTGAAAAAGGCACCCTTTCCACAGAACATGTCTGTTGGAAAATTGTTGCAATTCACCAATGTGGTGAGAACAAGACACTTTTTTTCTATCAGCTGAGAAGCTGTTATATTTAATACACAAATCAGGGGCTGGGTGTGGTGGCTCATGCCTGTAATCCTAGTGCTTTGAGAGGCTGAGATGGGAGGGTCACTTGAGCCCAGTTCGCAATTAGCCTGGGCAACATAGCAAGACCCCATCTCTACAAAAAGAAAAAATAATAAATAAATAAGTACATACATCTATCATTTCCAAGACGGGAGCCCTTTGTGCAGTGTACAACCTGCACAACTGTGCACAGTGGCCCAGTCTGTGTGTGTTTCTCTATTTCCCACCTCCTTCCCGACCCTGCCCCCAGTGTCCCATCTATGGTCCTGCTCTGGATTTACCATACCCCTCCCCATCTTCAGCTCTGTGTTTCCTGCCCACATGTGTCTGAATCACCACCCAAGTCATCCTCACCCCCCCTTCTCTGTGCCACCTCAGCCTGGGCTGGTGCACACCAGCCCAGCATCCTCTCCCATGCCACCAAGCATGGTGGACAGAGCCCCTGCCTGGGACATGGGGAATCTTTTCTTCCCTGGGCTGGAAGGGAATGCCCCTCACCCCTTCCCCCTGCCATTGCACAGAGAGCCAAGATCCGGACATGTCCCTGAGATACACTTCCCACGGAGCTATGAATGAGTCTCGAGATTCCGTCTGCATGCACCCCTGTCTGTGCTGTTCTGTGTCACAGCCTTGCTGCATGCCTGCGAGGGGCCTGCCCCGCCAGTGGGGGGCTGCCTGCCTGCTGCTTCTCAGAGGAATGATGTGGTCTGTGCCCATCTGGTCTATTCTGGTCTGGGCCAAGCCAGGGGTTGGGGGTGGGGAGCTGGCGGCGCCCCCCACCAGCGGCTGTGGTTCTGGCCCCCTCAGCCTTGGCTGTTGCACGCGCTGCTCAAATCCAGCTTGTGCTCTTTTTCTTTGGGGTCAGACCGAAACAGGGCTGTCCAGAAGAACTCTGGGGTGGGGCGGGGGTGGGGCAAGGATTGAGGCTAAGCCTGGAAATGCCAGCTCTCAGGTCAAGCAGGTGGGGGGAAGAAGGAGAGGGCAGGGGACCAGAAATACGGGAGAGCCTTTTGTGCCCTCCCTATGGGCCACCAAGAGAAACAGAGTACTGGGACAGGTAACCTGAGTAAGGGACACCTCAGCCACTGCAGCCTTCAGAGTTCTTCCTGAGACTCCCTGGGTAGGGGTGGGCGTGGCTCACGGGAGACCCAGGAGAGATGCCTGGGAATGACTTGCCTTCGGTTTTCTGTAGCGGCTTCTGCGGATGGACCTGCCCGTCGCAGATGACAACACCGTCCACTTCAATTCCACCCTCATGGCTCTGATCCGCACAGCCCTGGACATCAAGATTGCCAAGGGTAAGGAAGGGACAGGGGCGGGTGCAGACAGGCGGGACAGGGTAGAACCGGAGATCTCCCTCCCTGCCCCAAACTAGAGGAGCTGCTGTCACCGCCCGGATTTTCATTCACGCTTCCATTCAATCGTTCCACAGCGTTTTTTGGGGTTTTTGGTTTGGGTTTTTTTTTGGTTTGTTTGTTTTTGTTTTTGTTTTTTTTTGAGACAGAGTCTTGCTCTGTTGCCCAGGCTGCAATGCAGTGACATGATCGCAAGTCACTGCAACCTTGACCTCCCAGGCTCAAGTGATCCTTCCACCTCAGCCTCCCCAGTAGCTGGGACTACAGGCACACACCACCACACTCGGCTAATTTTTTTTTTTTTTTTTTTTTTTTTTTTTTTTTTTTTTTTTGTGACGGTTTCCCTCTGTCACCCAGGCTGAAGTGCGATGGTACAATCTTGGCTCATTGCTACCTCCACCTCCTGGGTTCAAGCGATTCTCCTGCCTCAGCCTCCCAAGTAGCCGGAATTATAGGTACATACCACCACACCCGGCTAATTTTTTATATTTTGGGTAGAGACAGGATTTCACCATGTTGGCCAGGCTGGTCTCGAACTCCTGACCTCAAGTGATCCACCTGCCTCGACCTCCCAAAGTGCTGGATGACAGGCATAAGCTACTGTGCCCGGCCTGTTTTTTTTTTTTTTTTTTTTTTTTTTTGAGACGGAGTTTCACTCTGTTGCCCAGGCTGGAGTGCAGTGGTGCGATCTCGGCTCACTGCAAGCTCCGCCTCCTGGGTTCACGCCATTCTCCTGCCTCAGCCTCCCAAGTAGCTGGGACTACAGGCGCCCGCCACCACGCCCGGCTAATTTTTTGTATTTTTAGAAGAGACAGGGTTTCACCATGTTAGCTAGGATGGTCTTGATCTCCTGACCTCGTGATCCACCCGTCTTGACCTCGCAAAGTGCTGGATGACAGGCGTGAGCCACTGTGCCCAGCCTGATCTTTTATATTTTTTATAAAGATGAGGTTTCATCAGGTTGCCCAGGCTGGTCTCAAACTCCTGGGCTCAAGCAGTCCTCCCACCGCGGTCTCCTAAAATGCTGGTATTACAGGCATGAGTCACCACACCCGGCCCATTTGCAGATATTTAGTGCACCCCTTCAATGTGCCAGAGACCCGTCCAAGCATGGGGAACCCAGCAGCTTACACTTTAGGTGGACGGGGAGGCCGCCACTGAGGAGGTGAGGCAGTGTCTGGTGGATCCCTGGAGGGAAGGTGCTCCAGGCAGAAGGACTGGCAAAGGTCCTGACAGGGGAGTGAACAGGGGACACCTGGGGTATTGAGCTGACTCACCTTCTGAGTGAGGGCGTGCCACGCAGGTTCAGAACAGAGGAGAAGCCTGACCCAACTCACATTTGAACAGGTTCCCTCCGGCCACTGAGGGGATGAGGGACCGGAAGGAGGCCAGGGTCGGGGCTGCTGATATCATCCGGGTGGAGACAGGACAGTAGCTTAGAACTAGGGGTAGGCCGGGCATAGTGGCTCAAGCCTGTAATCTCAGCACTTTGGGAGGCCAAGGTGGGTGGATCAGTTGAGGTCAGAATCACCAGCCTGGCCAATATGGTGAAACCCCCGTCTCTACTAAAAATACAAAATTTAGCCAGACCTGGTGGTGGGTACTCTAGTCCCAGCTACTTGGGAGGCTGAGACAGAACAATCGATTGAACCTGGGAGGCGGAGGTTGCAGTGAGCCGAGATCACCCCACTGCACTACAGCCTGGGAGACAGAGCAAGACACTGTCTTAAAAATTAAATTTAATTAATTAACTGGACATGGTGGCATATGCCTGTGGTCCCAGCTACTCAGGAGACACAGATGAGAGGATTGCTTGAAGCCAGGAGTTTGAGGCTGCAGTGAGTCATGATTGCACCACTGCCCTCCAGCCTGGGCGACAGAACGAGATCCTGGCTCAAAACAACAAAAAGAAAAAGAAAAAAAAAATTTTTTTTAAGCTGGGAAGGGGCTGGGCGCGGTGGCTTACACCTGTAATCCCAGGACTTTGGGAGGCCAAGGTGGGTGGATCACGAGGTCAGGAGTTCAAGACCAGCCTAGCCAACATGGTGAAACCACATCTCTACCAAAAATATAAAAATTCCGGGTGTCATGGTGGGCGCCTGTAACCCCAGCTACTCTGGAGGCTGAGGCAGGAGAATCTCTTGAACCCGGGAGACAGAGGTTGCAGTGAGCCAAGATTGCACCACTGAACTCCAAGCTGGGTGACAGAGCAAGACTCTGTCTCAAAAAAAAAAAAAAAAAAAAAAACGCTGAGGCCAGGGACGGTGGCTCACGCCTGTAATCCAAGCACCTTGGGAGGCCAAGGCAGGCGGATCACGAGGTCAAGAGATCGAGACCATCCTGACTAACATGGTGAAACCTCGTCTCTACTAAAAATACAAAAAATTAGCCAGGTATGGTGGCACATGCTGGTAGTCCCAACTACTCAGGAGGCCAAGGCAGGAGAAATTGCTTGAATCCGAGAGGTGGAGGTTGCAGTGAGCCAAGATTGCGCCACTGCACTTCAGTCTGGGTGACAGAGCAAGACTCTGTCTCAAAAAAAAAAAAAACGCTGGGTGCGGTAGCTCACACCTGTAATCCCAGCACTTTGGGAGGCTGAGGCAGGAGGATCACTTGAGGCCAGGAGTTCAAGACCAGCCTGGCGAACACAGAGAGACCCCATCTCTATAGAAAATTTTAAAATTAGCCAGGTGTGGTGATGGGCACCTGTAGTCCCAGCTACTTGGGAGGCTGGAGTGGGAAGATCACTGGGGACCAGGAGGTCAAGACTGCAGTGAGCTATGTGATGACCACAGACATAGCGGCTTAAGACACACCCATTTGTCAGTTCACAGTCCCGTAGGTCAGAAGTCCAAGAAGCTGTACTGGGCTGTCTGCTGAGGGTCTCACGAGGCTGAAATCAAGGTGTCAGCCAAGCTGGGCTCCTCTCTGGAGGATGTGGGGGAGAATGTACTTCCAGGTTCATTCAGGTGTTGGCAGAATTCAAGTCCTTGTGGCTGTAGGACTGAGATCTTGTTTTATCACTGGCTTTTTAGCTTTTTGCTCCTGGAAGTGCATGTATCCTCCATGTGCTCCCATTCTCTCCAACTTCCCCATCTGCCATCAAGCAGACAGAATATTGTGCTTTTCAAGGGCTCACCTGATTGGGGCAGGCCTACCCTGATCATCTCTGTATTTTGAGGTCAGCTGACTTGATATTTTAACTTTTTTTCTTGAGACAGAGTTTTGCTCTTGTTGCCAAGGCTGGAGTGTAGTGGTATGATCTCAGTTCACTGCAACCTCTGCCTCCCAGGTTCAAGCAATTCTCCTGCCTCAGCCTCCTGAGTAGCTGAGACTACAAGTGCCTGCCACCACGCCCAGCTAATTCTTTTTGTATTTTGTATTTGTAGTAGAGACAGGGTTTCACGAGGTTGGCCAGGCTGGTTTTGAATTCCTGACCTCAGGTGATCCACCCGCCTCAGCCTCCCAAAGTGCTGGGATTACAGGCTTGAGCCACCGTGCCCAGCATTTTTTTTTTTTTTTTGAAACGGAGTCTCATACTGTCACCCAGGCTAGAGTGCAGTGGTGCAATCTCGGCTCCCTGCAACCTCCACCTCCCAGGTTCAAGTGATTCTTCTGCCTCAGCCTCCCGAGTAGCTGGTATTACAGGCATGCGCCACCACGCCCGGCTAATTTTTTGTATTTTTAGTAGAGACGGGGGGTTCACCATTTTAGCAGGATAATCTCGATCTCCCGACCTCGTGATCTGCCTGCCTCAGCCTCCCAAAGTGCTGGGATTACAGGCATGAGCCACCTCACCGGGCCTCTGGTATTTTAATTGTATCTGCAAAGTCCCTTCATAGCCTGGGCAGTGATCCCTAGATTAGTGTTTGAATAAACAGAATCTTGGTGGAAGGGCAGGTTTGAATTCTGCCTACCACAGTTCCTTCATCTGTACAATGCATCTAACAACGCCCCCACTCTTCGCATGTAATGCCATCATAACTCAGCTGCTGTGGCACTCTGAGAATCTGTGTTCAGGGGTCCTAAAACCACCCACAGGTTCAGTGATCCCCTGGAAGAACTCAGAACTAAGAAAAGTTTTTATACTCACAGTTTATTGTAGTGAAAGAATACAGATTAAAATCTGCAAAGGGCCGGGCGCGGTGGCTCACGCCTGTAATCCCAGCACTTTGGGAGGGTGAAATGGGCAGATTGCTTAAGGTCACACAGTTCGAGACCAGCCTGACCAACATGGTGAAACCCTGTCTCTATTAAAAATACAAAAATTAGCCAGGCGTGGTGGCTGGCGCCAGTAATCCCAGCTACTTGGAAGGCTAGGGTAGGAGAATCACTTGAACCCGGGAGGCAGAGGTTGTAGTGGGCTGAGATCCTGCCACTGCACTCCAAGCTGGATAGAGTGAGAATCTATTAGAAAAAAAAAAAAAAATCTGCAAAGGGCCAGGTGTGGTGGTTCACACCTGTAATCTCGGCACTTTGGGAGGGCAAGTTGGGCAGATCACTTGAGGTCATAAGTTTGAGACCACCCTGGCCAACATGGCAAAACCCCATCTCTACCAAAAATACACAAATTAGGCATGGTGCCAGTCTCCTGTAATCCCAGCTACTCAGGAGGCTGAGCCAGGAGAATCACACGAACCTGGGAGGTGGAGGTTGCAGTGAGCTGAGACCGTGCCATTGCGCTCCAACCTGGGTGACAAGAGCAAAACTCTGTATCAAAAAAAAAAAAAAAAAATTAGTCGGGTGCGGTGGCACATGCCTGTAGTCCCAGCTACTCCAGAGTCTGAGGCACGAGCATCCCTTGAACCCAGGAGACAGAGCTACATTAAGCCGAGATCGTGCCACTGCACTCCAGTCTGGGTGACAGAGCAAGACTCTGTCTCAAACAAACAAACAAAATCCAAAAACATAAAATGTGCAAAGGAAGGGGATCTGGGGAAGGGTCCAGGAGACACCAGACATGAGCTTCCAGTTGTCTGCTCCCAGTGGAGTTGTGCAGACAACACTTAATTCTCCTTGCAATGTGTGACAACACGCACTGTGTACTGCCAACCAGGGAAGCTCACCTGAGCCTTGGTGCCCCAGGGTTTTTATTGAGGGTTTGTCATGCAGGCAGGGCTGACCATAGTTACTCAGTCTCCAGTCCCTCAAAAGGTCAAACTGATACCACGTGGCTCAAGACCCCAACTATAAATCACATTGTTAGAATTAACTGTATGGAAAATTAACCAGGCGTGGTGGTGGGCGCCTGTAATCCCAGCTACTCAGAAAGCTGAGGCAGGAAAATCACCTGAACCTAGGAGGCAGAGGTTGCAGTGAGCCGAGATCACACTATTGCACTCCAGCCTGGGCAACAGAGCAAAAACTCCATCTCAAAATAAATAAATAGAATGAACTCTATGGGCCAGGTACGGTGACTCACACCTGTAATCATATGAGGCCAGGGGTTTGAGATCAGCCTGGGCAACATAGTGAGACACTATCTCTTTTTTTTTTTTTTTTTTTTTAAAAAAAAGGCCAGGCATGGGGTGGCTCACGCCTGTTACCCCAGCACTTTGGGAGGCCAAGGCGGTTGGATCATGAGGTCAGGAGATTGAGACCATCGTGGCTAACATGGTGAAACCCCATCTCTACTAAAAAATACAAAAAAAAATTAGCTGGGTGTAGTGGTGGGAGCCTGTAGTCCCAGCTACTTGGGAGGCTGAGGCAGGAGAATGGTGTGAACCCAGGAGGCAGAGCTTGCAGTTTGCAGTAAGCTGAGATCACGCCACAGCACTGTCCAGCCTGAGCAACAGAGCGAGACTCGATTAAAAAAAAAAAAAAAAAAAAAAGGCTGGGCGTGGTGGCTCACGCTTGTAATCCCAGCACTTTGGGAGGCCAAGGTGGGTGGATCACGAGGTGAGAAGATCGAGACCATCCTGGCTAACACGGTGAAACCCCGTCTATACTAAAAAATACAAAAACTTAGCTGGGCGTGGTGGCAGGCGCCTGTAGTCCCAGTTACTCGGGAGGCTGAGGCAGGAGAATGGTGTGAACCTGGGAGGCGGAGCTTGCAGTGAGCCAAGATCGCGCCACTGCACTCCAGCCTGGGAGACACAGCGAGACTCAAAAAAAAAAAAAAAAAAAAAAAGAACTATACAGTGTGGCCCAAGGCCCCTTGCTAAATACAGACACTATTTTCAGGCAGGACATTTCAAAGGCTTAAAGATCACCTCCTAGGAGCAAGTCAAGGACCAATCCTTCCACTGCAATGTGCAGGGTTTGGACAACACCAGCCTGCTGAGCTAGTCCTCACTGCTCAGAACCCCAGGAAGTCCAGCCTGTATGACACCTACTGGATTCCCTTCCTGAGGGCTTCAAAGACTCCCGGAGATCTCCCTGCATTTGGCTGTCACAGTTGTTACTTATAACCCAGACGCCACTGAGTTCCCTGAAGACAATGATTTCCCAGATTTCTTTTCTTTATTTTATTTTTTATTTTTTTGAGACGGAGTCTCGCTCTGTCGCCCAGGCTGGAGTGCAGTGGTGCGATCTCAGCTCACTGCAACCTCTGCCTCCCGGGTTTACGCCATTCTCCTGCCTCACCCTCCAGAGTAGCTGGGACTACAGGTGTCCGCCACCTCGCCCGGCTAGTTTTTTGTATTTTTAGTAGAGACGGGGTTTCACCGTATCAGCCAGGATGGTCTCAATTTCCTGACCTCATGTTCCTCCCGCCTTGGCCTCCCAAAGTGCTGGGATTACAGGCATGAGCCACCATGCCCGGCCGATTCCCCAGGTTTCTGAGCCAGGGGCCCCTCCACCTCTTATCCTCAGTGAGTGCCAGGCCTCATCCTGGCGTTCCACAGCTGAGCCAGGCTCTCGAGGTTAAAGAAGGTCAGGAGGGCGTGGGGAGAACAATGGAAGAGTGGTACTAATGGCAGCCCTTTGAGCAGATGCGAGTCTCAAGAGAGCATAACACGCTTTGTTTTCACAGTTCAGTTCACTTTCTAAGCACACTGAGCTTCCTTTCCAGCAGGTTAAGGGGCCTCAAGGGGGGACAGATTAACCTCAATCATTCTTCAGATTCTCGAAAGTGGTGCCACCATTCATTGCTGGAGATTGGGAGAAAGTGGGCAGGTCCATCTCATTCTCTCTGTCTCTGTCTCTCTCTCTCTCTTCCCTGTCCATCTGTTTCTCTCTCCCACCCACCCCTCTGTTCTCTCTGCCCAGAAGAATCTGTTTTGTTTTGTTTTGTTTTGTTTTGTTTTTTGAGATGGAGTCTCTTTCTGTTTCCCAGGCTGGAGTGCAGTGGCTCAATCTCAGCTCACCACTGCAGTCTCCGCCTCCCGGGTTCAAGCAATTCTCCTGCCTCAGCCTCCCGAGTAGTTGGGATTACAGGTATGCGCCACCACGCCCAGCTAATTTTTGTGTTTTTACTAGAGACAGGGTTTCACCATGTTGGCCAGGCTGGTCCCTATCCTCTTGGAAGCCCCCGACCCCAGGCATTGAGGGCAGAGCCAACCACCTGCCTGAATCAATTAGCATATTAAACGTAAGCCCAGTTAGCAATATCCAAATAGCAGCCCACAGTGACGTTCTGACTTCTGCCGAGCGCTCACAGCAAGGGCGTTCTACACTGGGCGGGCGGCCCACATACTAATCCGTGGACAGTACTCCAGGATTGCAAGGTGAAGAGAGACTATGTGTGGAGGTTGGGGATGGTGCCGAATGCCCTACAGTGCACAGGACAGACCCCGCCACAGAGAATGTTTACCAAAGGCATGAGGATGAGAGCGGGAAGGTAGACAGCCTTGGGCAGCCCCACCTGGGAACATGAACCGTTCGTGGGTGACTCTTGCCCACTTGCAGAGACACCTCCTATTCCTGACAGTCCCAGTGTTAATATAATAATTCTGTACTTGAGGCTGGGTGCAGTGGCTCACACCTGTAATCCCAGTGCTTTGGGAGGCCAAGGCAGGAGGACTGCTTGAGGCCACAAGTTTGAGATCAGCCTGGGCAACATAATGAGACCCCAGGACTACAAAAAAAAAAAACATTTTCAGCCAGGCGGGATGGCTCACGCCTGTAATCCCAGCATTTTGGGAGGCCGAGGTGGGCGGATCACTTGAGGTCAGGAGTTCAAGACTAGCCTGGCCAATATGGTGAAACCCCATCTCTACTAAAAATACAAAAAATTAGCCGGGCACAGTGGCATGTGTCTGTAATCCCAGCTACTCGGGAGGCCGAGGCAGGAGAATCGCTTGAACCTGGGAGGCGGAGGTTGCCGTGAGCCAAGATGGTGCCATTGCACTCCAGCCTGGGCAATAGAGTGAGATTCTGTCCCAAAAATAATTAATTAATTAATTAATTTTCATTATCCAGGCATGATGGTATGTGCCTGTAGGCCCAGTTACTCAGGAGACTGAGCTAATTTATTTTTTTTCTTAAAGACAGGGTCTCCCTATGTTGCTCAGGCTGATAAAGTAACTTTTAATAGGAAATGTCATGTTTTCTTCTTTCTCTGTCTCTGAGAAGGGGCCACAGAGACTGAGGGCACCTCACTTGGCTATAGTAGACAATAAACATAGCCACAAATTCCAGCCGCTCCCCATGAGGGAAGAAAAACTGTTATAGGTTGATGTCAAGAGCCAGGTACAGAGATTCAGTGGCTCACGCCTGTAATCCGAGAAGTTTGGGAGGCTGAGGCATGAGGATCATTTGAAGTCAGGAATTTAAGACCAGCTTGGGCAACACAGCAAGACAAAAAAATAAATAAATAAATAAAGAAGATTAGCCAAATGTGGTGGCACACTCTTGTAGTCTCAGCGATGCAAGAGGCTGAGGAGGCCAGGCGTGGTATATCACTCCTGTAATCCCAGCAATTTGGAAGGCTGAGGCAGGTGGATCACCTGAGGTCAGGAGTTGGAGACTAGCCTGGCCAACATGGTGAAACCCCATCTCTACTAAAAATACAAAATTAGGCCGGGCGCGGTGGCTCACACCTGTAATCCCAGCACTTTGGGAGGCCGAGACAGGCGGATCACGAGGTCAGGAGATCAAGACCATCCCGGCTAACCCGGTGAAACCTTGTCTCTACTAAAAATGCAAAAAAAAAAAAAAAAAAAAAAGCCGGGCGAGATGGTGGGCACCTGTAGTCCCAGCTACTCGGGAGGCTGAGGCAGGAGAATGGCAGGAACCCGGGAGGCAGAGCTTGCAGTGAACTGAGATCCAGCCACTGCACTCCAGCCTGGGCGACAGAGCGAGACTCCGTCTCAAAAATAAATAAATAAATAAAAATAAATAAAAATACAAAATTAGCTGGGTGTGGTGGCACATGCCTGTAATCCCAGCTACTCGGGAGGCTGACACAGGAGAATCGCATGAACCTGGGAGGTAGAGGCTGCAGTGAGCCAAGATCATGCCACTGCACCCCAGCCTGAGAAAGACAGAGCAAGACTCTGTCTCAAAAAAAAAAAAAGAAAGAAAGAAACAAGAGGCTGAGGCCAGATNTACAAAATTAGCTGGGTGTGGTGGCACATGCCTGTAATCCCAGCTACTCGGGAGGCTGACACAGGAGAATCGCATGAACCTGGGAGGTAGAGGCTGCAGTGAGCCAAGATCATGCCACTGCACCCCAGCCTGAGAAAGACAGAGCAAGACTCTGTCTCAAAAAAAAAAAAAGAAAGAAAGAAACAAGAGGCTGAGGCCAGATATCTGGAGCCCAGGAGTTCAAGGCTGCAGTGAGCCAGGATCCCATCACTTCACCCCAGCCTGGGAGACACAGTAAGAGCCTATTTAAAAAAATGAAAATAGGCCGGGCGCGGTGGCTCACATTTGTAATCCCAGCACTTTGGGAGGCTGAGGTGGGCGGATCACGAGGTCAGGAGTTCGAGACCAGCCTGGCCAACATAGTGAAACCCCATCTCTAATAGAAATACAAAAAATTAGCCGGGTATGGTGGCGGGCGCCTGTAATCCCAGCTACTCCGGAGGCTGAGGCAGGAGAATCACTTGAATCCAGGAGGCGTAGGTTGCAGTGAGCTGAGATCGCACCATTGCACTCCAGCCTGGGTGACAGAGTGAGACTCTGTCTCAAAAAATAAATAAATAAATAATAAAATTTTAAAAATAAAAATAAAATAGAATACTATTGAAATACCTTTCTAGCAGCTGGTAGCTAGCCCCTGCCCTTCCCCAGACTTCCTGGACTTCCCCTCACAATCCAGCAACTACAGGGTTAATGTTTGGCCCCAAAAAAAGTCTTCATGCTCCGCATGTATCCCACCGTGGCTGTGGGTTAATGTTCCTTCCAAACCTACTGACCAATGTCTGGAACAGCACCCCTGTGCCCAGGATTTGGGGCCCTGAAACATTAGTAGAAGTGGGAGCCAGTCTGATGTATCAGGGCAGATGAGGCCGAGCTGTGAAACAAATAGCCCCAGGATCTCGCTGGCACAAACCAATAAAGGTTCTCCCACTCGGTTTTTTTTTTTTTTTTTTTTTTTAATTTCCTTTTTTTTTTCTCAGATGAATTTAAGATTCATGCACTCTTGTTAGATGTCCTTCATGGACTGACAGGGAGCTCATTTCTTCAGAGTCACTTAGGGACAGGCCTGAGGGGACAGACACTGTCCATAACATCACCAGCCATGCAACAGACAGAGAACTTGGGAGGGTCCCGCTGTGACAGTTAAATAGCCTGGCCCCTGGTGCAGTGGCTCATGCCTGTATTCCCAGTGTCTTTGGAGGCTGAAGCAGGAGGATCACTTGAGTCCAGGAGTTTGAGATCACCCCGGGTAACACAGTGAGACCCACTCTCTACAAAACCAAAAACAAAAAAATATTAGCCAGGCGTGGTGGTGTGCACCCATAGAACCAGCTACTCAAGAGGCTGACGTGGGTGGATTGCCTGAGCCCAGGAGCTCGAGGCTTCGGTGAACAAGGATAGTGCCACAGCCTGGGCAATAGCGCAAGACCCTGTCAATCGATCGATCAATCAATAGATGATAGATAAATAGATAGATAGAAAGATAGGTTTAAAAATTTTTTTTTTAAATAATAAGCTGGGTACAGTGGCTCATGCCTGTAATCCCAGCACTTTGGGAGGCTGAGGAGGGTGGATCATCTGAGGTCAGGAGTTCGAGACTAGCCTGGCCAACATGGTGAAACCCCTGTCTCTAGTAAAAATACAAAATTAGTCGGGCGTGGTGGCGCACACCTGTAATCCCAGCTACTCGGGAGGCTGAGGCAGGAGAATCGCTTGAACCCAGGAGGCAGAGGTTGCAGTGAACTGAGATCGTGCCATTGCACTCCAGCCTGGGCAACAAGAGTGAAACTCCATCTCAAAAAAAAAAAAAAAAAAACCAGGTGAGGCAAGTACTCTTGCTATTGTCTCCATCTCACAGATGGAGAAACTGAGGCACTAAGTGGTAGAGTAACCTAAGTCATGCAGCTGATAACTGGGAGACAAGATTGGGACCCAGGTGGCCCAGCAGTTCTCCATGTTGGGCTGTCTCCTGCACAGCTGCTTCATGGTCCTGGCCCCATCGAGAACCAGAGCCCACAAGGTCATTGCAGCAGCACTGCCCAGGGCCTCCTCTGGGCCAGGCCCTCAGGGAACTGGAGACCCCACAGAGACAAGAAAGATTGGGGTCTCGTTCTCGGGAGCCTCTGGCTTTGCAGCTGACCCAGAGTCCAGCTGAAACCCAGGCAGACAGTCAGGGTCTGTCTGCACCCCCATTGCAGGAGGAGCCGACAAACAGCAAATGGACGCTGAGCTGCGGAAGGAGATGATGGCGATTTGGCCCAACCTGTCCCAGAAGACGCTAGACCTACTGGTCACACCTCACAAGTGTAAGAGCCGAGCCCAGCCCTGGGATCTGATCCATCAGGACACATGGAGGGGGAGGGAAAGAGGAGGCCTGGGAAGAGTGTCGGCCCCGGCTGATATACACAAGGACTCAGGACAAGGGCCCTAAGGAGGCCTGCCCATGGTGAGCTCGCCTTGTGTGTGCCCCCAGCCACAGACCTCACCGTGGGGAAGATCTACGCGGCCATGATGATCATGGAGTACTACCGGCAGAGCAAGGCCAAGAAGCTGCAGGCCATGCGCGAGGAGCAGGTGCGCTGTTCGCCGCTCTGGGGACATATGGGCTAGGGACAGTGGCTTGCATGTCACCATGGGAACCAACTGGAATATGAGGGTGGCAAAGCCCCAGGGCAGGTCCCTGAAAAGTAGGGACTAGGCCGGGCCCGGTGACTCAGGCCTGTAATCCCAGCATCTTGGGAGGCCGAGGCGGGCAGATCACCTGAGGTCAGGAGTTCTAGATCAGCCTCAACATAGAGAAACCCCGTCTCTACTAAAAATACAAAATTAGCCGGACATGGTAGTGGGCGCCTGTAATCCCAGGTACTCAGGAGGCTGAGGCAGGAGAATTGCTTGAACCTGGGAGGCAGAGGTTGTGGTGAGCCAAGATCGTACCATTGCACTCCAGTCTGGGCAACAAGAGCGAAACTCTGTCTCAAAAAAAAGAAAAAAAGTAGAGGCTGGGCACAGCAGCTCACACCTGTAATCTCAGTGCTTTGAAAGGCCAGGGCAGAGGGATTGTTTGAGGCCAGTAGTTTGAGACCACTCTGGGCAACACAGTGAGACTCCATCTCTACAAAATAAAACATTAGCAAGGCATGGTGGTGCACACCTGTAGTCCCAGCTATTTAGGAGGCCAAGATGAGAGGATCACTTGAGGCCAGGAGTGGGAGACCAGCCTGGGCAACATAGAAAGACCCATATCTCTACAAAAAACAAACAAAATTAGCTGCATGTGGCGGCATGCACCTGTGGTGCCAGCTACTTGGGAGGCTGAGGCAGGAGAATCACTTGAACGTGGGAGGTGGAGGTTGCAGCAAGCCAAGATCACACCACTGCACTCCAGCCCAGGTGATAGAGCAAGACTCTTATCTCAAAAAAAAAAAAAAAAAAAAAAAAAAGTTCTTGCCAAGGACACATAATGTGGATTCATTCAGCTGCTCCACCAACAGTTATTGAATACCTACTGTGTGCAGGGTGCTGTTCTCAGTCCTCAGGGGTGCACCCATGGGCAAAACAGGCCAGAGTCCCTGCCCTCAGGGAGCAGACATTCCAAGGGGGGAAATGCCAATGCCAGCAAATGACTGAATCGTGCAGCATCCAGCAAAGAGAAAGAAGTGTCATGGGGGAAAGTGGAGAAGAATCCAGAAGATAGGAGTACCCAGGGGAGGAGGGGATGCAATGGGAAATGGGTAGTTGGGGAGCCTCCCTGAGACGGTGAAATGTAAGCAAAGGCTTGAAGGAAAAGGGGAGAGAGAGTGAGCTAAGCAAAAATACCTGGAAGGGTGTTCAAGGCAGAGGGAACAGCCAGTGCAAAGGCTCTAAGGCTGGACTGTGCCTGGGTTGTTTGGGGAACAGCAAAGAGGCCAGTGTGACGGAAAAGAGCAGGGAGGAGACAAGGGCAAGGAGGTGACAGGGCAGATCCTTCAGGGCCATGGGAGCTGCAGGAAGGACTCTGGCTTTTACCCCAAGTGGGAGCCATGGAGGGTTCTAAGCAAAGGAAAGATCCGACCCAACTCAGGTGCTCATGGGCACCCTCTGGTGGCTCTTGTGGAACAGTGGGGTTGAAGGTAGGAGCGGGAGACCTGGGAGAAGGTGCCTGCAGTGGGAGATGAGGAGGCGGGACCAGGCTGGGACTATGACTTGGGTGGAGGAGTGAGAAGTGGTCCAGTTCTGTGTGGAATTGGAAGGGTCTAGATGGATGAGACCCGAGTGTGCGTGTGTGTGTATACTGGGGATGTCGCAATGCCTTCTGTGTACCACCATCCCACCACCCTGCCCTTGTCCACACACTACTCTCTGCTCCCTTCCCCAGGACCGGACACCCCTCATGTTCCAGCGCATGGAGCCCCCGTCCCCAACGCAGGAAGGGGGACCTGGCCAGAACGCCCTCCCCTCTGCCCAACTGGACCCAGGAGGAGCCCTGTGAGTGTCGCCCCTGCTAGGGAGGTGGAGTGCAGGGGTGTCGCGGTCCCCACGTTCTGGAAGCCACCTAAGCACCCACTGCTACCCCGGCCTCTGTCCCCCATGCAGGATGGCTCACGAAAGCGGCCTCAAGGAGAGCCCGTCCTGGGTGACCCAGCGTGCCCAGGAGATGTTCCAGAAGACGGGCACGTGGAGCCCAGAACGAGGTCCCCCCACCGACATGCCCAACAGCCAGCCTAACTCTCAGGTGCCTCTGTCACCCGACTCCCCAATGGCTCCCAGGGCCCGGGTGGTTCAGGAGGAAGGGATCTGGGCCCCCCACACACACACACCTGCAGCTCCCTCCATCTGCAGACACCAGGGATCTGGAGGTCAGGCCCCAGGGCTCATCCAGCTTCGCCATCTGCTCCGCAGTCCGTGGAGATGCGAGAGATGGGCAGAGATGGCTACTCCGACAGCGAGCACTACCTCCCCATGGAAGGCCAGGGCCGGGCCGCCTCCATGCCCCGCCTCCCTGCAGAGAACCAGGTGAGGGCTTTCACCACTGCCCTGGGGCTGGACCCCTAACTCTGCACCAGGTGGGGCCGGGCCCCCCGCAACAAGCAGCCCAGTGCATCCCCTCCCTGCCGGACTCAGGCCTGGGTAGAGACTCCCTGGGCCTCTGAAGCAGTCTGCAGGCCCCACCCGCCACCTGGCCACACCTGGAGCACCTGCAGACCCTCCTCCCTCACAGAGGACAGAGAGGAAAGTGCTCCCCTGGGGCAGAGGGCAGTGGCCACTGCAAAATGGTCTCTGGCTGCCCTGGTTGGAGGTTGCAGACAGGGGAGGTTGTGGAAGATTAGTGGGTGCAGCAGGGTTCAACAGGGCCAGGTGAGACCTGCCGCGAAGATCACCCCTACACAAACACACACACATGCTCAACATGCATGCACACATGTGCAGTGTGCGCCTACTCAGATGCTTGCATACACATGCGTGTGCACGTGGGCATATACACACTGCACATGTACTCACACATGCACACATGTACGTGCACACGTGTCTGTATATAGGAACTTGACAGGTCCTAGGATGAAGTAGCAGAGTCTGGGGTGGGTCTGGGGGCAGCTGGGTTCTTATTTTCTGTCTGGTCTCTGTGGGGGTCACTGGGGGGGACAGGGGTGTGTGCTTGATGTGTGTCTGTGTGTGGCTGCTTCACCCAGCTGCCAGGCCCACCTGCAGATGATCCAGTTGCCCTGGACTCATGGGACAGAGGGCCCAGAGGCATAGCTGGCTGCCCCCCCCCCCGGCCTGAGCAGCAGCGGCCCATGCACACAGCCCGCCTCTGGAGAACAGGGCGTGGCTTCAAGAGCCTGGCCCGGGCGCGTGGCATGTGTGGCTGTGGCGAGCTTTCTGTGTGCTGTGTGCGGCGTCTGCACGGGGCAGGAGGCTGTGCTGTGCCTGGCTGGACCAGGGTCACCTGAGGGCCTGGCCTCTGGCTGCTGGGAACATGGGTTGGAGAGCACCCAGTGTGCATGCTGCTGCCCCCTCAGGACCGAGCTGCTGGGCCCCAGGAGAGGGTTGGGACAAGCCCAGCTGACAGCCACCACGTGGAAGCTTTGAGCATCGGCTGGAGCCAGGGGTTGGGGTGTGCATCGCATGAAGCAAGAGCCCAGGGCCAGGGGCTCGAGGCTGCACCGTCCCATCTTTCGGTCCCGTGCCTCTGCCATCTGTCTGTCTGTGTCTCCTGTCTGTCTCCTCTGTACCCATGGGAATGGAGGACATCCAGCCCTGGGGGCCCAGGACACCCACCCGCCAGGACTTTAACTTTTCTTTTCCTTCCTGCCTTCTCCCTCCGATTTCTCTTGATGCCAGTGCCACCCCCCTCCCTGGCTTCTTCTCCATGCACCACCTCCTCACTCTCCCTCTTGCCTTTTATATTTATTTTCTTCTTTCTGTTTTTTCTGTGTGCACCATCCCATGGGGCTGTGACAGAGGAGAAGGGGCCGGCCACGTGGGAATAACCTCAGTGTATGTACTGCGCCTGCCCAGCGCCCAGCAGGGCTCCGGCCCCCTCTTCCTCCCCACCCCCCCTCCAGGGAGTCCCGTCATCTCTCACCGATCCCAGACCCCACCCTTTCTTTGCCAATCTCACCCTCTCCCCCCATGGAGCCCAATCCTTGTGTGTGGTGTCCTGTGTGTGCCCCCCACCCATACGCCCTGGTGGGCGGGGCCATCCCCATCCTCACTCCTACCCCCTTTTCTTCAGGGCCCCCCATGCCAGAGGACACCGGCTCTCCAAGAGCCTGGCCCACCCTGCACCTCTTTCTGGGGGGCTTCTTCCCCTACCACCCCCACCGACCCCTGGTCCTGCAGCTCCTACCTGGAGCAGGGCCACCAGTGCTCAGCTGGGCTGGACCTTGGGAGGCGGACATCTGCCCCATCTCCCTCCTCTGCCTGCTGCAGAGAAACCTCTGTGTCAGGGCTTGACCCAGGGGTGCAGCACCGGGGAAAAGAGTGGGCCCCCAGAGCCTCAGGTGCCTGGGTATCCCCCACCCCCACCCAGAGCTCCCTAGCTTGGGCCTCACCAGAAGGACTCAGACTTGTGGGGGCAGTGAGCACAGCCCTGTTAGCCAGGAGGACCTGGAGCTGCCCTGCCAGGCACCTGGTCCTGAGTCCATAGGTCAGCCAGCCACAGAGTCGGAGGCTTCTCACCTTCCTAGGAGAGAAAGCTGGGGCAGGGATGAGGGCAGCAGTCGGGGCTCCCAGGTTTGCACCCTGGATATATGAGGGCAGGGCTTCCCTCTGGCCAGCCTGAGGCTGCTCAACCCTGGCTGGGCCCCGGGGCTGGAGGATGAGGGTCAGATCTTTCTGGTCAGAACCCAGGATGGGCTCAAAAGGAGCAGTCTTGTCTCTGAGGGACAGAGGAGTCCTCACGCTGCACCCTCAGAGGCCTGGCCACACTCAGAGTCCTGATTGATCGGGGGAGCCAAGGCCCCACAGTACCCCCTGGCCCCTGCCCCAGGATGGTCACACTCCAGTCACCAAAGGCTGCCGCCAGGCTGCCGCGATGGGGCAGGAAGGACCGGGACCACTTGGTGCTAGCTGCTGACCCCAGCCCACTGGCCTGTCCCGCCCCCCAGACCATCTCAGACACAAGCCCCATGAAGCGTTCAGCCTCCGTGCTGGGCCCCAAGGCCCGACGCCTGGATGACTACTCACTGGAGCGGGTCCCACCCGAGGAGAACCAGCGGCACCACCAGCGGCGCCGTGACCGCAGCCATCGCACCTCTGAGCGCTCCCTGGGCCGCTACACTGACGTGGACACAGGTGGGCACCGACATGGACACAGATAGGCAGCCCTGTGGGGCTCAGGGACAAGCGGAACAGAGGAGAGGGGAGGAGAAGGCAGGGCGGGGAAGACACTGAAGAAGAGGAAAGGCCTCCATGCAGAGGGGACAGAGGGGGCCAGGCAGTGGCTGCAGGAACCTAGGTACTGCCCTCTCCCCCGACCCACTGACCTGCCTCGGTCTAGGGGATCCTTAGGGCCCTACACCCTCCCGGTGGCCTCCTGTGTATGCATGTGCACCACCTCTCCCTCACAACCACCTGTCTGTCTGACTCTCGCCCGGCCCAGGCTTGGGGACGGACCTGAGCATGACCACTCAATCCGGGGACCTGCCGTCGAAGGAGCGGGACCAGGAGCGGGGCCGGCCCAAGGATCGGAAGCATCGACAGCACCACCACCACCACCACCACCACCACCCTCCACCCCCTGACAAGGACCGCTATGCCCAGGAACGGCCAGACCACGGCCGGGCGCGGGCCCGGGACCAGCGCTGGTCCCGCTCGCCCAGTGAGGGCCGAGAGCACATGGCGCACCGGCAGGTGGGTGCGGCTGCAAGTGACCCCAGGCTGGGCTCACGGGCGGGGAGGCAGGGAGGAGAGAAGGGGACCCCCCACCCGACAGCCACTCTGGGCAAAGGTCCCCCGATCCCGGCTGTGACCACCTCCCATCCTGCCCCCAAGCCACAGGGGTGCCCGGCGGCCGGAGCAGACACAGCTCCCCGCCACACCGGCTGCCCATGCTGTCCCCGCAACACCCCTGCCCACCCGCGGCCCCCTCCCCACCGCCCGCAGCTGCTTCCTCCTCGGTTGTGGATCACATTTGAGTTCTGGGCCGCGCCGCCCGACTTTTCGCTTTCCTTTAACCCGGCTTCCGTTTTTGTTTCGATTATGATTTGTCTTCTGGACGCCTGTGAGTAATTTTGAAACTTCTGCTATTTTAACCCCGAAACTTACAAAACTCCATTTCTCATTTCTCTTTTCACTTTGTTGTGTTGGTTTTCGACTCCTCCCCTCCCTCCTTGTCTCACTCCTCCTCCTCCCCTCCCTCCTCCCTGTGGCTGTTGCTTTTTTCCATTCAAATGTCCTGTGTCCCCCCCTTCTCCTCCTCCCCCTCCTCCTCCCTCCCCTCCCGGCCCTTCTCCCTTGGCTCCCCTCTCTTCCTCCCAATCCTGTGTCTCCTTTGATTTTGTTGTATCTTTTTTTTTGATTTCCTTTGTTTCAATTTTCGTGTAGGGCAGTAGTTCCGTAAGTGGAAGCCCAGCCCCCTCAACATCTGGTACCAGCACTCCGCGGCGGGGCCGCCGCCAGCTCCCCCAGACCCCCTCCACCCCCCGGCCACACGTGTCCTATTCCCCTGTGATCCGTAAGGCCGGCGGCTCGGGTCCCCCGCAGCAGCAGCAGCAGCAGCAGGCGGTGGCCAGGCCGGGCCGGGCGGCCACCAGCGGCCCTCGGAGGTACCCAGGCCCTACGGCCGAGCCTCTGGCGGGAGATCGGCCGCCCATGGGGGGCCACAGCAGCGGCCGCTCGCCCAGGATGGAGCGGCGGGTCCCAGGCCCGGCCCGGAGCGAGTCCCCCAGGGCCTGTCGCCACGGTGGGGCCCGGTGGCCGGCATCCGGGCCGCAAGTGTCCGAAAGGCCCCCGGG
>NW_016811775.1:327953-330941 GCF_001698545.2 Rhinopithecus bieti
CCACCGGGCGCTCGCCCAGGACTCCCCGGGCCTCGGGCCCGGCCTGCGCCTCGCCTTCCCGGCACGGCCGGCGACTCCCCAACGGCTACTACCCGGCGCACGGACTGGCCAGGCCCCGCGGGCCGGGCTCCAGGAAGGGCCTGCACGAACCCTACAGCGAGAGCGACGACGATTGGTGCTAAGCCCGGGCGAGGTGGCGCCCGCCCGGCCCCCCACGCACCCCACGCACACACCCCACCCGAGGAGCCGCGCAGAGGCCGCGGGGGCCCAGCACAGAGGGCCCGGGAGAGGGCCAGCCGGGAGACCCCAGACTCTGGAGAGGCCAGGGCTGGGCCACAAGGGTGTCCCGCAGAGACCCTCGGCCAGAAGAGACCCTCCTGGGCAGTCACGGCGCCCCCCACCCAGTCCTGATCCCCCCCACCTACGACGGGCTCTCGGGTGGGAGGCAGGGGGCAGACAGACCACAGCCAAGGGATTTGAATTAACTCAGCCATTTTTGGAGAACTTTGGGGAACATGGAAAACAAAAAACAAAAAAAAACAAAAAAAAAAACATTTTTAAAAGAAAAAACGGGGAGAAAAAAAATAGCTTCTATTGATGAGTTTTATCATCTCAATTGAATCTTTCCTTTCCCTGATGAACGAGAGCTGGTGGCCGAGTGCGGCAAAGAAACCGGAAGGAACCAGAACCCCAGCGCCCAACACCCATCACCAGACACACTCATATCCACACACGTTCTCAGACACACACAGGAGTGCTTGCCGGTTATACCAAACCCTACTATTACTGCCTGCAGAAATCAATTTAAAAAAAATAATAATAAACAATTTTAAAAAGGACAAAAAAATTAATGATTGAGAAAAGAGGCATTTTTTTCTGACATTTGGTCCTGCTTGAAATAACAAAAGAAGAAAAAAAAAACCCCACCATGACCACCGATTCCTTTGCTTCTTTTTTTCCTTTTTTCCTACCTTGTTTGAAAACCGTGGGCTTGGGACTGTGAATTATTGCATGACATTCAAAAGAAAAAAAAAAATAAAAAAAGTTGAATCAAAGGGTTTTTGGATGGGAGTGCTCTTTATCCCTTGGCTAGGTGCTGCCTGGGTGGGTCTCTCTTGGGGAATCATACAAAGAGGCACTTTGTTAGCTACTAGAAGCAGTGTTTAAAAGCGACAAAGAGGCCAGGCATTGTTGTGCACGCCTGTAATCCCAGCACTTTGGGAAGCCGAGGCAGATGGATCACTTGAGGTCAGGAGACCAGCCCGGCCAACATGGCAAAACCCCATCTCTACTAAAAATGAAAAAAAAAAAAAAATTAGCCACGCGTGGTTGCACACACCTGTAATCCCAGCTACTCCAGAGGCTGAGGCACGAGAATCACCTGAGCCTGAGAGGCGGAGGTTAACAGTGAGCCAAGATCCCACCACTGCACTCCAGCCTGAGTGACAGAGTGAGACTCTGTCTTTAAAAAAAGAAAAAAAGAAAAGAAAAAAAAGCCAGGCGCGGTGGCTCACGGAGGAAACTGCAGCTCTCCAGTCCCTGGCTATTTGCAATGTCTGGGTAATTGTCCCAATGACACAGAAAGCAATGCAAGCTTCTCCTGTCACGGGCCCCAGTGGAATGAGCTGGCTGAGTTGGAAGCTCAGGAAAGTAAAACACCGAAGATCCTATCCAGGTCCTTGGCAGCTGTCCTCGCTGGGGTGCAGGGCAGTGCACCCCGCCCTCCATGCACAGGTTCCTAGTTCTCCCAAAGCTTAGGTCTGAACTGAGAGCAGCCATCCTGGGCCAGGCGAGGTGGCTCAAGCCTGTAATGCAGCACTTTGGGAGTCCAAGGCGGGCAGATTGCTTGAAGCCAGGAGTTAGAGACCAGCCTGGCTAACATGTGAAACCCCGTCTCTACTAAAAATACAAAAATTAGCCAGGCGTAGTGGCGGGCGCCTGTAATCCCAGCTACTCGAGAGGCTGAGGCAGGAGAATCACTTGAACCCAAGAGGCGGAGGTTGCAGTGAGCCAAGATCGTGCCATTGCACTCCAACCTGGGCGACAGAGCAAGACTCTGTCTCAGATAATAATAATTTGGTCTTGTGGACACCCCCACCCCAAAGTGTTTCAGCCATCCTCAGAGTCCAAGACTCCTTTGAGAACGTCTGTTCTCAGAACAGTACCTGACCCACAGCAAGCTACTACTGACTATCACCATTACTACTGTAGCATTAAGGCAAACATTTTGAACAGGTCTTGTTCCAGACAACAGGCCCTGCTTGAGCTTACCTCAGGCAAGAAATCTGCAGACTCCAGATTGCAAGACAGGTATAAGTCCTTCTAAAATAATGGTAAGCCAAGTGTGGTGGCACGCACCTGTAGTTCCAGCTATTCAGGAGGCTGAGGCAGGAGGATCACTTGAGCCCATGGAGGTCAAGACCAGCTATGATCACACCTGTGAATAACCACTGCACTCCAGCCTGGGTGACGTAGAAAGATCCCATCTCTAAAAAAAAATAAAAGTAAAAATAAATAAATAAATAAAATAATGACATCTAGGAAAAGATCAGTCCAACAAGAAGTCAAAGTTTTGAGGCCGAGTGCGGTGGCTGACTCTTGTAATCTCAACACTTTGGGAGGATCGCTTGAGGCCAGTAGTTCAAGACCAGTGAGGCAACATAGCAAGACCCTGTCACTAAAAACAAAAAGGTTTTTTTTTAAGGCTGGGCACAGTGGCTCACACCTGTAATCCCAGCACTTTGGCAGGCCAAGGCAGGCAAATCACCAAGTCAGGAGTTTGAGACCAGCCTGGCCAACATAGTGAAACCCCATCTCTACTAAAAATACAAAAATTAGCTGGGTAAGGTGGTGCATGCCTATATTCCCAGCTACTTGGGAGGCTGAGGCAGGAGAATCGCTTGAACCTGGGAGGCAGAGGTTGTAGTGAGCTGAGATTACATCACTGCACTCCAGCCTGGGTGACAGAGTGAGACTCCGTCTCAAAAA
>NW_016811775.1:335121-337584 GCF_001698545.2 Rhinopithecus bieti
CGTCTCTACTAAAAAATACAAAAATCTAGCCGGGCGAGGTGGCGGGCGCCTGTAGTCCCAGCTACTCGGGAGGCTGAGGCAGGAGAATGGCGTAAACCCGGGAGGCAGAGCTTGCAGTGAGCTGAGATCCGGCCACTGCACTCCCGCCCGGGCAACAGAGCGAGACTCCGTCTCAAAAAAAAAAAAAAAAAAAAAAAAAAAAATTAATAAATAACCAGGCATGGTGGCAGACATCTGTAGTCCCAGCTACTCAGGAGACCGAGACAGGAGAAACGCTTGAACCTGGGAGACAGAGGCTGCAGTGAGCCGAGATCGCACCATTGCCCTCCACCCTGGGCAACAAGAGTGAACCTCCGTCTCAAAAAAAAAAGTCCTATTCTTGGACTTCCCTGCCTCCAGAAATGTTAGCTACACGTTTCTGTCATTTATGAATCCCCCAGTCTACGATATTTTGTTATAGCAGTCCAAACAGATTAAGGCAGATGCTATTCAACCCAGAGCAGTAACACAACTGATAAAGGAGGTGCAGACGGTGTCCGCAAATGACCTGCCATCGTGGGACACGGCTAGCCGAGGAAGCACTGGACGCTCCGCTGTGTCTCCCGCTGTGAGTCCTATGGGAACTGGCATCCCCCTGAGCGTTTGTCTCGAGTACACGGCGACTGTGATGACGAGTCACTCCTATTCCCTCATCTATGTCAGCTGAGCACTGCTGAAGGCCAAGTGAGGATGAGCAGATGAGGGCAGCCATCGTGGAGGAGAGACTGCAGAGGGGACAGACACGGAAACCAATGTCATCCCACCCACATCCTGGATCGGCGATGACAGCCACGTCCGCTATACAGGGTGCCTACGTTCCATCTGGACTCCTGTGTCTGCCGCCCCTGCCCTGCCTGGAATGATGGCCGGTCCCACGCTGCAGTCTCCTGTCACACCCGTCACGCCCACCACCTCTCCCCCTGTGAGTTTCCCCCAGCCCCAGGCCCCTATCAGCCCTGCACACTTTTACATCAGGCCCAGCCCCTCTCACCCACCCTTGGTCCTCTCATACCTGCCCCTGCAGTCCTGCAAAAGCCGAACTCCCTCCTGCCCATCTGATATATATATATATCTCGACATATGAACAGGGTCTTGCTCTGTCACCAAAGCTGCAGTGCAGTGGCGCAATCATGGCTCACTACAGTCTGGAGCTCCTGGGTTCAACCAATCCTCCCTCCTCAGTCTCCTGAGTAGCAGGGACTACAGGTGCACACGACCACACCGAGCAATTTTGTGTGCAGATTGCATCTTGCTATGTTGCCCAGGCTGGTCTCCAACTCCTGGCCTCAAACGATCCTCCGCCTCAGCCTCCTGAGTAGTTGGAATTACAAGCATGAGCCACCACATTCAATAGTTGTTTTTATTGATGCATCATAGATGTACATAGTTTTGGGGGTACATGTGATGATTTAATACATTCATATAATTTGTAAAGATCAAATCAAGTATACTTGAGATATGCATCATCTTAAATATAAATATTTAGGCTGGGTGCAGTGGCTCACGTCAGTAATCCCAGCACTTTGGGAGGCCGAGGTGGGTGGATCACCTGAGGTCGGGAGTTCGAGAACAGCCTGACAAACATAGAGAAACCTCTACTAAAAATACAAAATTAGCCTGGCATGGTGGCACATGCCAGGTACTAGAGAGGCTGAGGCAGGAGAATTACTTGAACCTGGGAGGCAGAGGTTGCAGTGAGCCAATATCACGCCACTGCACTCCAGCCTGGGCAACAAGAGCGAAACTACGTCTCAAAAAAAAAAAAAAAAAAAAAGAATACAAAAATTAGCCAGGCACAGTGGTGGGTACCTGTAATTCCAGCTACTGAGGAGGCTGAGGCAGGAGAATCGCTTGAGCCAGGGAGGCAGAGGCTGCAGTGAGCTGAGATTGCGCCATTGCACTCTAGCCTGGGTGACAGAGTGAGACTCTGCCTCAAGAAAAACCCAAAAAACAACAACAAAAAAAAACAAAGAAGGCCAGGCAAGGTGGCTCATGCCTGTAATCCCAACACTTTGGGAGGCCAAGGCGAGCAGGTCACGAGGTCAGGAGTTCGAGACCACCCTGGCCAACATGGTGACACCCCATCTCTATTAAAATACAAAAAAATTGGCCAGACGTGGTGGCGCGCACCTGTAGTCCCAGCTACTCCAGAGGCTGAGACAGGGGAAATGCTTGAACCCAGGAGGCAGAGGCTGTAGTGAGCCGAGATCACGGCACTGCACTCCAGCCTGGCGACAAAGCAAGACTCCGTTTCAAAAAAAAAAAAGAAAGAAAGAAAGAAAGAAAATAAGAAAACATTGGGAAAATGCTCAGATGCTGGTCTGGGCAAAGATTTTTTGTGCGAGGCCCTAAAAGTACAGGCAACAAAAGGAAAAATCAACAAATGGGATTATATCAAGCACCTTTTTTTTTTTTTTTTTTTTT
>NW_016811775.1:340731-347425 GCF_001698545.2 Rhinopithecus bieti
TTCACCATGTTAGCCAGGATGGTCTCGATCTCCTGACCTCGTGATCCGCCCGTCTCGGCCTCCCAAAGTGCTGGGATTACAGGCTTGAGCCACCGCGCCCGGCCTCATTTCTTTTTTTCTTTCTTTCTTTTTTTTTTTTTTTTTTGAGACAGTGTTTTGCTCTGTGCAATGGTGTGATCTTGGCTCACTGCAACCTCTGCCTCCTGGATTCAAGCGATTCTCCTGCCTCAGCCTCCTGGGTAGCTGGGATTACAGGCATACGCCACCACGCCTGGCTAATTTTGTATTTTTAGTAGAGATGGGCTTTTTTCATGTTGGTCAGGCTGGTCTCAAACTCCTGACCTCCAACGATCCACTGCCTTGGCCTCCCAAAGTGCTGGGATAACAGACATGAGCCACTGTGCCTGGCCTGCCACACTCCTGTGGTCTCAGCTACTTGGGACATTGGGATGGGAGGATCACTTGAGCCCAGGAGGTCAAGCCTGCAGTGAGCTATGAACACACTACTGCACTCCAGCCTGGGCAACAGAGCCAGACCCTCTCTCAAATAAATAGATAAATAAAATAGAGACGGATCTCACTGTGTTGCCCAGGCTGGCCTTAAAGTCCTGACTCTAAGCAAATCTCCCACCTGGGCCTACTTAGCAGCTAGGACTACAGGTGGATGCCACCACGCCCAGCTAATTTTTATTTCTTATTTATTTAGTTTGTTTTGTTTTGTTTTGTTTTGTTTTGAGATATAGTCTTGCTCTGTTGCCCAGGCGGGAGTACAATGGCACGATCTTACCTCACTGCAACCTCCACCTCCCGGGTTGAAGCAATTCTCTTGTGTCAGCCTCCCGAGTAGCTGGGACTACAGTCGCCTGCCACCATGTCTCACTAATTTTTGTGTTTTACTAGAGAGGGGGTTTCACCACGTTGGCCAGGCTGGTCTTGAACTCCTGACCTCGAGTGATCCGCCCACCTTGGCCTCCAAAAGTGCTGGGATTACAGGTGTGAGCCACTGCACCTAACCTTTTTTGTTTGTTTGTTTAAGAGACAGGGTTTTGGCTAGAGCCAGACTATCTCAAAAAATAAATAAATAAATAAATAAATAAATAAATAAATAAATAAATACAAAATTAGCCAGCCATGGTGGTACTCGGGAGGCTGAGGCAGGAGAATCACTTGAACCCAGGAGGCGGATGTTGTGGTGAGCTGAGATCATACCATTGCACTCCAGCCTGGGCAACAAGAGTGAAACTCCGTCGCAAAAAAAAAAAAGAGAGAGACAGGGTTTTGCTATGTTGCCCAACCTTGTCTCAACTCGTGGCCTCAAAGGACCCAAGAGAGAAAGTTTCTGATCAGAAAAATAAGAGTCAGGCTGGGCTCAGTGGCTCATGCCTGTAATCCCAGCACTTTGGGAGGCCGAGGCAGGTGGGTCACTTGAGGTCATGGGTTCAAGATCAGCCTGGTCAACATGGTGAAACCCCATCTCTACTAAAAATACAAAAATTGGCTGGACATGGTGCTGGGCACCTGTAATCCCAGCTTACTCAGGAGGCTGAGACAGGAGAATTGCTTGAATTCAGGAGATGAAGGTTGCGGCGAGCCGAGATCCCACCCTGGCACTCCAATTTGGGCGACAGAGCAAGACTCCGTCTCAAAAGAAAAGAAAAGAGTCAGAAAGCCTCAAAAAGGCTCAATGACTTGTCCAGTGTCACACAATTATAAAAAGGATGACACTTGCCGGGCGCGGTGGCTCAAGCCTATAATCCCAGCACTTTGGGAGGCTGAGGCAGGCGGATCACAAGGTCAAGAGATCGAGACCATTCTGGCCAACATGGTGAAACCCCATCTCTACTAAAAAAGTACAAAATTTAGCTGGGTGTGGTGGCGCTTGCCTGTAGTCCCAGCTCCTCAGGAGGCTGAGGCAGGAGAATTGCTTGAACCCAGGAGGTGGAGGTTGCAGGGCGAGACTCCGTCTAAAAAAAAAAAAAGAAAAAAAGGATGAGACTTGAATCTGTAACCGGTTGGTTTCTGGTTTCCCTCCAGTCACACTTGCCATTTCCCTGAGGTGAGGACACGCCCCTGCTGGTTGAGACCTAGTTAACTTCTGCCACGTCCATCCCACCCCGCCTCCGCCCCTCCTAAATCTTGATCCAGAACAACAATCTCCAGGTCCTTGAACTTCAGATGGTCCAAAGTTTAGGGTGGTTCAAGATATTGAAACCATCTCTTTCCCCTACCCCTCCCAGCCAGCCAGGGAGAGTTAGGTCCTGCTACCTCTGGAACCAAACCATGAATCCAAAGTCCAGTCAGTGGCCCATGCTTGTAATCCCAGCACTTTGGGAGGCGGAGGAGGGCAGATCGCTTGAGGCCAGAAGTTCAAGACCACCCTGGGCAACATGGCAAGACCCCATCTTTACAAAATTAGCTAGGCATGGTGCCTCATGCCTGTAGTCCCAGCTACTTGGGAGGCTGAGGCAGGAGGATCACTTGAGCCCAGGAGGTGGAGGCTGCAGTGAGCTATAACCACATCACTGCATTCCAGCCTGTGTGACAGAGTAAGACTGGCTTAAAATAAATAAATAAATAAATAAATAAAGGCCAGACACGGTGGCTCATGCCTGTAATCCCAACACTTTGGGAGGCCGAGGTGGGTGGATAACTTGAGGTCGGGAGTTCAAGACCAGCCTGGCCAACATGGTGAAACCCCGCCTCTACTAAATACACAAAAATTAGCTGAGTGTGGTGGCAGGAGCCTGTAGTCCCAGCTACTCAGGAGGCTGAGGCAGGAGAATCTCTTGAAACCAGGAGGTGGAGGTTGCAGTGAGCCAAGATCATACCACTGCACTCCAGCCGGCACAACAAAAGTGAAACTCCATCTTAAAACAAACAAACAAACAAACAAAAAAAATTAATTTAAAAGAAAAATAATTAACTAATTACTTAAAAGAAAAGTCCAGGCCGGGCACAGGTGGCTCAAGCCTGTAATCCCAGCACTTTGGGAGGNACACAGGCTTCTAAACAAGCTGCCTGTCCAAGGCAGAGTTGGCTTCTGGTCCCCCTCCCACGGTGTTGGGGTTGAGTGTGTCCAGGAGCCACTGGAGTAAGCCAGGGTTTGTGCAGTTCCTTCAGCTGCCAATGAGGCTGCAGTCATCTGTCCCCCCAGGAATGAAGTTCACTACCAAAGCCCACCATGAGCCCTGAACTCAAAGGCCAAGTCTATGCCCAAGTGCCAAGAGGTGGTCCAAGGCCTCCACAGTCCCCATCATCAGGCTAGAGTGTTAGTTGCCCAGGAGACACGGGGGATGAGGAAGAGGAGGGGAGCTTGGCCTAGTCCCTGGTCTCACATCCCCTCAGGCCATTGTTTGAGCCTCATCACCTGGAAGGCTGAAAGGGCATGATTATCATAGAAATGCCCTGAGGTTCAAAAGCCCAAGCATTGGCCGGGCTGGGTGGCTCATGCCTGTAACCCCAGCACTTTGGGAGGCTGAGGTGGGTGGATTGCTTGAGCTCAGCAGTTCGAGACCAACCTGGGCAACATGGCGAGACCCTGTCTCTACTAAAAATGAAAAATAGCAGAGTGTGGTGGTACATGCCTGTGGTCCCAGCTACTGGAGAGGCTGAGGCTGGAGGATCACTTGAGCCCAGGAGTTCGAGACTAGCCTGGGCAACATGGTGAAACCCCATCTCTACAAAAAATACAAAAATTAACTGGGTGTGGTGGCTCATGCCTATAATCCCAGCACTTCGGGAGGCTGAGGCGGGCAGATCACCTGAGGTTGGGAGTTCGAGACCAGCCTGACCAACATGGAAAAACCCCGTCTTTACTACAAATAAAAAATTAGCCAGGTATAGTGGTGCATGCCTATAATCCCAGCTACTTGGGAGGCTGAGGCAGGAGAATCACTTGAACCCAGGAGGTGGAGGTTGCAGTGAGCCAAGATCATGCCATTGCACTCCAGCCTGGGCAACAAAAGCGAAACTCCGTCTCAAAAAATAAATAAATACATAATATAAAAATTAGCCTGGCATTGCGGTGCATGCCTGTGGTCTCAGCTACTTGGGAGGCTGAGGTGGGAGGATCAAATAAACCCAGGAGATCAAGGCAGCAGTGACCTATGATCACGCCACTGCACTCCAGCCTAGGTGACAGAGAAAAACTCTGTTTCAAAAAGAAAAAAAGAGAGAGAGAGAGGGAGACAGAGAGTTATTTTAGAATTTTAGAAAGGTTGTTTCTGTAGACTCATCTTGGGACTGACTATCTGTAGTGAGAGGAGTCGCTCTGCTCTCCCTGGTAAGGAGACGGGGGGATACCTCCACAGAGGGAAATTTATGTCACCTTCTTAAAGAGAATTTTCTCCCTGGCTTTGAGGCAGAAAAGGAGAGAGCAGAGAATTCTTTCTGCCTCTACTGATTTTTTTTTTTTTTTTTTGCAACAGAGTCTCGCTCTGTCACCCAGGTTGGATTGCAGTGTAAGGATCTCAGCTCACTTCAACCTCCACCTCCCAGGTTCAAGGGATTCTTGTGCCTCAGCCTCCTGAGTAGTTGGGACTATAGGTGCCCACCACCATACCTAGCTAAGTTTTTGTTTTGTTTTGTTTTGTTTTTTTTGGAGACAGAGTCTCACTCTGTCGCCCAGGCTGGAGTGTGCAGTGGCACAATCTCCACTCACCGCAAGCTCCGTCTCCCGGGTTCACACCATTCTCCTGCCTCAGCCTCCCGAGTAGCTGGGACTACAGGCAGCCGCCACCACACCCAGCTAATTTTTTGTATTTTTAGTAGAGACAGGGTTTCACCGTGTTAGCCAGGATGGTCTCGATCTCCTGACCTCATGATCCGCCCACCTTGGCCTCCTAAAGTGCTGGGATTACAGGTGTGAGCCACCACACCTGGCCAATCTTTTGTATTTTTAGTAGAGACGAGGTTTCACCATATTGGCCAGGCTGGTCTCAAACTCCTGATCTCAGGTGATCCATCCACCTTGGCCTCCCAAAATGCTGGATTATAGGCGTGAGCTACCGCGCCTGGCCATCTACTGATTTTCTATTTGCATTCAGCTCAGAATAATTATTATGCTAAAGTTGATAGCTACCTAGCTAGATGATTGATTGATTGATTGATTGATAGATAGATAGATAGATAGATAGATACAATTTTTTTTTTTTTTTGAGACAGGGTCTTGCTCTGTCAGATAGATAGATAGATAGATAGATAGATAGATAGATAGATAGATAGATAGATAGATACAATTTTTTTTTTTTTTTTTGAGACAGGGTCTTGCTCTGTCGCCCAGGCTGGAGTGCAGTGGTGCAATCTCAGTTCTCTGCAACCTCAGCCTCGCAGCCTCAAGCCATCCTCCTACCTCAGCCTCCCAAGTAGCTGGGACCACAGGTGGATGCCACCATATGCCTGGTGAATTTTTTGTATTTTTGGTAGAGATGGGGTTTTGCCACGTTTCCCAGGCTGGTCTCAAACTCCTGAGCTCAAACGATCTGCTCACCTCGGCCTCCCAGAGTGCTGGATTACAAGCATGAGCCACTGTGCCCAGTCTCTAAGTGATGTATTTTTAAGGGTAATGTATCCTGATCCCCTTCAGCTGCCATCAGAGAACTGGGGTGGGGACATGGAACGGTCACATCACCCGGCTGGAGGACTTGTGAGAGAGCCAGGACTGTGCGGGGGCCCCAGCCAGAGCACCCCAGCTTCCAGGACTGCTGGCTCCTCAGGAACTCAGGGCAACTCTGGGGTGAAAGCCCAACTTTAGGGAAATACCCGGAAGCAGAGAGGATGGGTTCAGGACACCCAGCCAGGAAGCTACATTTATTTCACTGTCCATTGGAAAAAGCCTCACCAGCCCAGCAAAGCCAGTTTCTTACAGATACCAGTGATAAAAGTGATAAAACAGGGCCAGGCATGGTGGCTCACACCTGTAATCCCAGCACTTTGGAAGTCTGAGGCAGGCAGATCACTGGAGGTCAGAAGTTTGAGACCAGCCTGGCCAACATGGCAAAATCCCGTCTCTACTATACAAAAATTAGCCAGGCGAGGTGGCATGCACCTTTAGTCCCAGCTACTCGGGAGGCCAAGGCAGGAGAATCACTTGAACCGTGGAGGTGGCAGTGAGCCAAGATCACACCATTGCACTCCAGCCTGGGTGATGGAGAGAGGCTCTGTCTCAAAAATAAATAATAAATTTAAAAAACTGGGCCAGGGCCAGGCGCAGCGGCTCACGCCTGTAATCCCAGCACTTTGGGAGGCCGAGACGGGCAGATCACGAGGTCAGGAGATAGAGACCATCCTGGCTAACACAGCGAAACCCCGTCTCTACTAAAAGTACAAAACCTAGCCGGGCGAGGTGGTGGGCGCCTGTAGTCCCAGCTACTCGGGAGGCTGAGGCAGGAGAATGGCATGAAGCCGGGAGGCAGAGCTTGCAGTGAGCTGAGATCCAGCCACTGCACTCCAGTCTGGGCGACAGAGCGAGACTCCATCTCAAAAAAAAGATAAAATAAAATAAAAAAATAAATTATCACAGGCTGTGTGCCTTACAATAGCAAACATTTGGCTGTGCCCAGTGGCTTACACATGTTATCCCAGCACTCTGGGAGGCCGAGGCAGACAGATCACCTGAGGTCAGGAGTTCAAGACCAACCTGGCCAACATGGTGAAACCCCTTCTCCACTAAAAATACAAAAAATTAATAAATAAA
>NW_016811775.1:350434-354018 GCF_001698545.2 Rhinopithecus bieti
TATAGTCAGGGTATTGCTATATTACCCAGGCTGGCCTGAAACTTGTAGACTCAAGGGATCCTCCTGCCTCAGACTGCCAAGTAGCTGGGACTACAGGCACATGCCACCATGCCCAGCTTGGAAAAATGTTTTTTTGTTTTTTTGTTTTTTTTGAGACGAAGTCTCGCTCTGTCCACCAGGCTGGAGTGCAGTGGCGCTATCTCGGCTCACTGCAAGCTCCGCCTCCCAGGTTCCCGCCATTCTCCTGCCTCAGCCTCCCGAGTAGCTGGGACTACAGGTGCCCGCCACGGCGCCCGGCTTTTTTTTGTATTTTAGTAGAGACAGGGTTTCACCGTGGTCTCGATCTCCTGACCTTGTGATCCGCCCGCCTTGGCCTCCCAAAGTGTTGGGATTACAGGCGTGAGCCACCGCGCCCGGCCGGAAAAATGTTTTAAACTTGAGGCTGGGCACGGTGGCTCATGCCTGTAATCCCACCGCTTTGGGAGACCGAGGAGGGCAGATCATTTGAGGTGTTAGGAGTTCACGACCAGCCTGGCCAAAATGGTGAAACCCAGTCTCTACAAAAATACAAAAATTAGCCAGCATAATGGTGAGTTCCTGTAATCCCCACCATTGTAGTAACCCCACCATTGTAGTAATTGAGCTACTGGGAGAATCACTTCAACCTGGGCGGAGCTTGCAGTGAGCCACAGAGCAAGACACTGTCTCAAAAAACAACAAAAAAAAGAGATCGAGACCATCCTGGCCAACATGGTGAAGCCCTGTCTCTACTAACTGGGTGTGGTGGTGCGCGCCTGTAGTCCCAGCCACTTGGGAGGCTGAGGCGGCAGGATGGCTTGAACCTGGGAGGCAGAGGTTGCAGTGAGCCAAGATCCCAACAGAGCAAGACTCCATCTCAAAACAAACAAACAAACAAAAAGAATCTAGAACTTGGGCCAGGTGCAGTGGCTCGACGCCTGTAATGCCAGCTACTTAGGAGCCTGAGAGGCTAGAGAACCCCTTCAACCCTCAGGTCAGAGGTTGCAGTGAGCTGAGATCACCCCACTGCACTCCAGCCTGGGCAACAGAGTGAAACTGTGTCTCAAAAAAATAATAATTTTTGAAATTTTGAAAAGGGCCAGGAGCCATGATTCACACCTGTAATCCCAGCACTTTGGGAGTTTGAGGCAGGTGGATCACTTGAGGTCAGGAGTTCAGGACCAACCTGGCCAACATGGTGAAACCCTGTCTGTAGGAAAAATACAAAAGTTAGCCAGATGTGGTGGTGCATGCCTGTAACCCCAGCTACTCGGGACGCTGAGGAACAAGAATTCCTTGAACTGGGAAGGCGGAGGTTGCAGTGAGCCGAGATCGCACCACCACTGCACTCCAGCCTGTGTGACAGAATGAGACCCTGTCTCAAAAAAAAAGAAAAAAAAAAGTAAATCAATTGGACAATCAAATTAGATTCGGAACTCCACAAAGTTAGGTCCAGGGCCTTGCTCAAGGTAGTGTCCCAAGCTCCAGGCTCCAGGAGGCCTTGGTTTACCTGCGGTTGCACAGCCTGAACAAGCCAAGGAGTCAGGTCGACGGCGCCACCTAGAGGCCAGATGGCAAACAGCCAAACATGAGACCACTCTTTTTTTTTTTTTTTTTTTTTTTTTTGAGACGGAGTCTCGCTCTGTCACCCAGGCTGGAGTGCAGTGGCCAGATCATCTCAGCTCACTGCAAACTCCGCCTCCCGGGTTTACGCCATTCTCCTGCCTCAGCNTTTTTGAGACGGAGTCTCGCTCTGTCACCCAGGCTGGAGTGCAGTGGCCAGATCATCTCAGCTCACTGCAAACTCCGCCTCCCGGGTTTACGCCATTCTCCTGCCTCAGCCTCCCGAGTAGCTGGGACTACAGGTGCCCGCCACCTCGCCCGGCTAGTTTTTTGTATGTTTTCAGTAGAGACGGGGTTTCACCGTGTTAGCCAGGATGGCCTCGATCTCCTGACCTCGTGATCCGCCCGCCTCAGCCTTTTTGAGACGGAGTTTTGCTCCTGTTGCCCAGGCAGGAGGGCAGTGCCGCGAACTTGGCTCACGGCAACCTCTGCCTCCCAGATTCAAGCGATTCTCCTGCCTCAGCCTCCCGAGTAGCTGGGATTACAGACATGCACCACCATGCCCGCCTAATTTTGTATATTTTGTGAGACGGGGTTTTACCATGTTGGTCAGGCTGGTCTCGAACTCCCGGCCTCAGGTGATCCACCCACCTCGGCCTCCCAAAGTACTGGGATTACAGGCGTCAGCCACCATGCCCGGAGAGACCACTCTTAATTCTAACTGGATGAGCGGGCGCCGTGGGCCACTACAGGTGGGTGCCACAGCACCCAACTAATGTATTTATTTACTTGTTTGTTCGTTTGCTTGTTTTTTGAGATACTGTCTTGCTCTGTCGCCCAGGCTGGAGTACAGCGACACGATCTCAACTCACTGCAACCTCTGCCTCCCGGGTTGAAGCAATTTTCTTGTGTCAGTGAGAGGAGTGGCTGCTTAGGAGAGGTACAGAAAGCGGTAGGCCAGGCACAGTGACTCACACCTGTAATCCCAACATTTTGGGAGGCCAAGGCAGGTAGATCATTTGAGGTCAGGAGTTTGAGACCAGGCTGGCCAACATGGTGAAACCCCGTCTCTACTAAAAATACAAAATTAGCCGGGCATGGCGGGGCATGCCTATAGTCCCAGCTACTCGGAAGACTGAGGCAGGAGAATTGCTTGAACCCAGGAGGCAGGGATTGCAGTGAGCCAAGATTGTACCACTGCACTCCAGCCTGAGCAACACAGCAAGACACTGTCTTTAAAAAAAAAGAAAAAAGACAAGAAAAGAAAGAAAGAAAGAAGTTCAGGCGCAGTGGCTCATGTCTGTAATCCCAGCACTTTGGGAGGCTGAGGCAGGTGGATCACCTGAGGTCGGGAGTTCGAGACCAGCCTGACCAACATAGAAAAACCCCGTCTCTACTAAAATACAAAATTAGCCAGGCATGGTGGTGCATGCCTGTAATCCCAGCTACTCGGGAGGCTGAGGCAGGAGAATCATTTGAACCCAGGAGGTGGAGGTTGCAGTGAGCTGAGATCGTGCCATTGCACTCCAGCCTGGGCAACAAGAGTGAAACTCCATCTGCAAAAAAAAAAAGAAAGAAAGAAAAAGAAAGGAAAGAAAGAAAAGAAAGAAAACCGAAACTGGAAAGACAGAGGCCGTCTCTTTTTTTCTTTTCTTCTTCTTGTTTTGTTTGGTTTTGTTTTTCTGTTGTTGTTGTTGTTGTTGAGACAGCATCTCACTCTGTTTCCCAGGCTGGAGTGCAGTGGTCCCATTATAGCTCACAGCACCCTCGACCGCCTAGGCTCCATTGATCCTCCCACCTCAGCCTCCCAAGTAGCTGGGACCACAGGTGAGTGCCACCACACCTGGCTACTTTGTTTTTAATCCTAGCACTTTGGGAGGCCAAGACGGGAGGATCACCTGACTCCAGGAGTTTGAGATGAGGCTGGGCAACACAGTGAGACCTCATTTCTTTTTTTCTTTTTTTTTTTTTTTTTTTTTGAGACGGAGTCTCGCTCTGTCACC
>NW_016811775.1:358467-360295 GCF_001698545.2 Rhinopithecus bieti
GGAAGGGAAGGGAAGGGAAGGGAAGGGAAGGGATGGGGAGGGGGAAGGGGAAGGAAGAAGGAAGGAAGAAAAGAAACCTCATCTCTACAAAAAATACAGAATTTAGCCAGGTGTGGTGGTATGTGCTTTTAGTTCCAGCTTCTCAGGAGGCTGAGATGGGAGGATCGCTTGAGTGTGGGAGGAGGAGATTGCAGTGAGCTGAGATGGTGTCACTGCACTCTAGCCTGGGCAACAGAGCCAGACACTGTCTAAATAAATAAATAAATAAACAAACAAAAATGTTCTGGTAGCCATGTTAAAGAAAGTAAAAAGAAGCTGGGCCCAGTGGCTCACACCTATAATCCAGGCACTTTGGGAAGCTGAGGCAGGCAGATCACCTGAGGTCAGGAGTTCGAGACCAGCCTGGCCAACATGGTGAAACCCCGCCTCTAGTAAAAAATAGAAAATTGGCCGGGCACGGTGGCTCACGCCTGCAATCCCAGCACTTTCGGAGGCCAAGGTGGGCGGATCACAAGGTCAGGAGATCGAGACCATCCTGGAGAACACGGTGAAATCTTGTCTCTACTAAAAATACAAAAAGAAATTAGCTGGGTGTGGTGGCGGGCGCCTGTAGTCCCAGCTACTCAGGAGGCTGAGGCAGGAGAATGGCGTGAACCCTGAGGGCGGAGCTTGCAGTAAGCAGAGATCACGCCACTGCACTCCAGCCTGGGCGACAGAGGGAGACTCCGTCTAAAAAAAAAAAAAAAAAAAATACAAAATTAGCCAGGCTTGGTGGCAGGTGCCTGTAATCCCAGCTACGCTGGAGGTTGAGGCAGGAGAGTCGCTTAAACCCAAGAGGCGGAGGTTGCAGTGGGTGAATATCATGCCATTGCACTCCAGCCTGAGGGAGAAGAGCAAGACTCCCTCTCAAAAAAAATTTAAAAAGCGGCCGGGCGCGGTGGCTCACACCTGTAATCCCAGCACTTTGGGAGGCTGAGGCGGGTGGATCATGAGGTCAGGAGATTGAGACCATCCTGGCTAACAGGTGAAACCCCGTCTCTACTAAAGAAATACAAAAAATTAGCTGGGCGTGGTGGCGGGCGCCTGTAGTCCCAGCTACTGGGGAGGCTGAGGCAGGAGAATGGCGTGAACCCAGGAGGTGGAGCTTGCAGTGAGCCGAGATCGCGCCACTGCACTCCAGCCTGGGCGACAGAGCGAGACTCCGTCTCAAAAAAAAGCCTGGCCCTGTGTGTTGGTTCATGCCTGTAATCCCAGCACTTTGGGAGGCTGAGGCAGGTGGATCACCAGAGGTCAGGAGTTCAAGACCAGCCTGACCAACAAGGTGAAACCCTCCACTAAAGGGTTTCTTTACTAAAGAAAAGTACCTCACTTGCTGTGGACAACGGAGCCGGCTCCCACAAAGTCTGCACAAAGCCCATCTCTACTAAAAATACAAAAATTAGCCAGGCATGGTGGCAGGCACCTGCAGTCCCAGCTACTCAGGAGGCTGAGACAGGAGAATTGCTTGAACCTGGGAGGCGGAGGTTGCAGTGAGCCGAGAGTGTGCCACTGCACTCCAGCCTAGGTGACAGAGCAAGACTCCATCTCAAAAATAAATAAATAAATGCAAATACAAAAAATTAGCCAGGTGTGGTGGCAGGCCCCTGTAATCCCAGCTACTTGGGAGACTGAGGCAGGAGAATTGCTTGAACCCGGGAGGCAGAGGTTGCAGTGAGCCAAGATCATGCCATTGCTTTCCAGCCTGGGCGACAGAGTGAGACTGTGTCTCAAAAAAGAAAGAAAGAAAGAGAGAGAGAGAGAGAGAGAGGGAGAGAGAGAGAGAGGGAGA
>NW_016811775.1:361007-363420 GCF_001698545.2 Rhinopithecus bieti
ACGGAGGGAGGGAGGGAGGGGAAAGAAAGAAGAGAGAAAGAGAGAGAAGGAAAGAGAAAGAAAGAAAAGAGGTGAAACTAAGTTTTTTTAGTTGAGGTGAAATTTACATAGCATAAAATTAGTTGTTTAAAATGTACAATTCTGAGGTATTTAGTACATTCACAGTGTAATACAACCACCACCTCCATCTAGTTTCAAAACATTTTCATGACTCCACCTGTAATCACAAGTACTCAGAAGGCTGAGGTGAGAGAATTGCTTTCCCTCAGAAGTTAGAGACCAGCCTCGGCAACATAGTGAAACCCCATCTATAAAAAAAAGTTTTTTGGTTGGGCGTGGTAGCTCACACCTGTAATCCCAGCACTTTGGGAGGACAAAGCGGGCCAATCATTTGAGGTCAGGAGTTCGAGACCAGCCTGGCCAATATGGCGAAACCCCATCTCTACTAAAAATACAAAAATTAGCTGAGCATGGTGGCACGTGCCTGTAATCCCAGCTACTCTGGAGGCTGAGGCACGAGAATCGCTTGAACCCAGGAAGTGAAAGTTGCAGAGAGCCGAGATTGTGTCACTGCACTCCAGCCTGGGCAACAGAGCAAGACTCTGTCTCAAAGAAAAAAATATATATTTTTTTCTGAGGTGGAGTTTCGCTCTTGTTGCCCAGGCTGGAGTGCAATGGCGTGATCTTGGTTCACTGCAACCTCCGCCTCCCGGGTTCAAGCAATTCTCCTGCCTCAGCCTCCGGAATAGCTGGGATTACAGGCATTCGCCACCACACCCAGCTAATTTTTTTTTTATTTTTAGTAGAGACAGGGTTTTGCCATTTTGGCCAGGGTGGTCTCAAACTCCTGACCTCAGGTGATCCAGCCACCTCAGCCTCCCAAAGTGCTGGGATTACAGGCGTGAGCCACCATATCTGGCACATATATATATATTTACTTTAATTAACTGGACACAGTGGCTCACCTCTGCAGTCCCAGTGCTTTGGGAGGTGGAGTCAGAATTGCTTGAGCCCAGGATTTCAAGGCTGCAGTGTGTTTATTTTTAAAAATAAAATTAATACGAAGCCGGGCGCAGTGGCTCACGCCTGTAATCCCAGCACTTTGGGAGGCTGAGGCGGGCCGATCACCTGAGGTCGGGAGTTCAAGACCAGTCTGGCCATCAACATGGTGAAACCCCGTCTCTAGAAAAATACAAAAAAATTAGCCGGTCATGGTGGCGGGTGCCTGTAATCCCACCTACTCCGGAGGCTGAGGCAGGAGAATCGCCTGAACACAGGAGAGGTTGCGGTGAGCCAAGCTTGTGCCATCATACTCCAGCCTGGGCAAGAAGAGCAAAACTCTGTCTTAAAAATAATAGTAATAATAATACAATAATACACATAAAAATAAATTAGCCCAGCATGGTGCATACCCGTAGTCCCAGCTGCTCAGGAGGCTGAAGTGGGAGGATTGCTTGAGCCCAGAAGTTTGAGGCTGTATTGAGTGATAGTCATGCCACTGGACTCCAGCCTAGGAGACAGAGCAAGACCCCATCTCTAATAAATAAATAGGAAAAGGCCATGAATGTGCCCCTGTGGGAGGAGGTGGGTGCCTTGGAATCCTGCAGGAGTTAACAGCTGTTACAGAGGTCACTGCATAAGCCCAGGGGGCTATCACTGGCCCTCAGCTCCCTATGGGAACTCCTGAGTCAGGGGCCACCCACAGGGCTTCTCATGGGGTGCAGAGCTGGGCAGGGATCGGGGAGGGCAGCCTAGGCCACGAGACACCCAGGGAACACAGGGACCAGCCCAACACGGCTTCTCAGGGAGACACTCCCAGCATCTCAGGGAGGACCCCTTCAGGGCTCACTCTGAACCATTCATCCTGATGAGGACCCAGCAGTGGAGGCGGAGAGAGTGTCCTTTATTTATTATATTTACTTTTTTTTTTTTTGGAGGTGGAGTCTCACTCTGTCACCCAGGCTGGAATGCAGTGGTGCGATCTTAGCTCACTGCAACCTCTGCCTCCCGAGTTCCAGTGATTCTCCTGCCTCAGCCTCCCGAGTAGCTGGGACTACAGGGATCCCCCACTACCATGCCCGGCTAATTTTTGTATTTTTAGTAGAGACGGGGTTTCACCATGTTGGCCAGGTTGATATTGAACTCCTGACCTAAAGTGATCTGCCCTCCTCAGCCTCCCAAAGTGCTGGGATTACAAGCATGAGCCACCATGCCCAGTGTTATTTATTTATTGAGTCAGGATCTCTCTCTGTCACCCAGGCTGGAGTGCAGTGGCACGATCATAGCTCACTGCAGCCTCAATCTCCTGGGCTCAAGCGATTCTCCCGCCTCAGCCTCCCAAGTAGCTAGGACTACAGGTTTCAGCCACCATACTCAGCTAAGTAAAATATATATATACATATATATATATATA
>NW_016811775.1:363955-376039 GCF_001698545.2 Rhinopithecus bieti
GAGACGGGCGGATCACGAGGTCAGGAGATCGAGACCATCCTGGCTAATACGGTGAAACCCCGTCTCTACTAAAAAAATACAAAAAAACTAGCCGGGCGAGGTGGCAGGCGCCTGTAGTCCTAGCTACTCAGGAGGCTGAGGCAGGAGAATGGCATAAACCCGGGAGGCGGAGCTTGCAGTGAGCTGAGATCCGGCCACTGCACTCCAGCCTGGGTGACAGAGCAAGACTCCGTCTCAAAAAATAATAATAATAATAATAATAATAAAACAAAATTAGCTGGGCGTGGTGGCACAAGCCTGTAATCCCAGCTTCTCAGGAGGCTGAAGCAGGAGATTATATATATATATAATCGCTATATATATAAAGATGGAGTCTCACTATGTTGCCTAGGCTGGTCTTAAATCCCTGAGGTCCAGTGACCCTCCCACCTCAGCCTCCCAACCTCAGCCTCCTCCAACCTCAGTGCTGAGATTAGAGGCGTGAACCATGGTGCCAGTGTCTTAAAATATAGCTCTGCACCATCTGACACTGCAGGGCTGTGGCCCCGGGCTGCGTGCCATCAGTGCCAGTGGAAGGAAGCTAACAGCCGCCCCTGACCCAACTATCCTCCCTCCGTGTCAGGGTTTCAGACGCCTCCGCCTCTCGGTCCCTTCCTTCAAAGCCTCAGACAGCCCACTGACAGGCCCAGGCTCAGAAGTCCAGGCTTTCTGTAAATGTGAGATATAAAAAGAACCGTGGGGTAGAAATGGCCCCCAGCTTGCTAACAGATGCCACCCCCACGCTGCCCACAGCATCGCAAACACCCCCACACACACAGATGTGCGCTCGTGCGCCTACATGCAGACACACGGTGACAAGCCCGCATTTAGAATCAGGGAGAAGGAGGCCAGCCAGCTGGGAGAAAGCCAAGCCTGACTTTATGAGGAAGGCCTCTCTCCTCAGGCAGAGCTGGCCCCTGGAAATGGCAAATCCTGTGGCTTCCTCAGCTAAAGTGGGTCAAGCCTGCACTAGGAATTCACCTCCCAGCAAGGACACAGGGACACTGTCAGGCCCTGGCTGCCAGGCCTTGACAGGACTCAGCCCAAGACTGGCCTTTCAGGGCTTTTTTTTTTTTTACAGACAGGGTCTTGCTCTGTCACCCAGGCTGGAGAGCAGTGGCACGATCATAGCTTACTGCAGCCTCGACCTCCTGGGATCAAGCGATCCTCCTGTCTTGGCCTTCCAAAGTGCTGGGATTACGGGCTAGAGTCCTCTCCCCCAGGCCTTCCCAGGTTTAGTTATTTTTTATTTTTATTATTGTTATTATTATCTTTTTTTTTTTTTTGAGACAGAGTCTCACTCTGTGACCCAGGCTGTAGTGCAGTGGCGCGATCTCGGCTCACTGCAAGCTCCACCTCCCAGGTTCATGCCATTCTCCTGCCTCAGCCTCCCCAGTGGCTGAGACTACAGGAGCCTGCCACCACGCCCGGCTGATTTTTGTATTTTTTTTTTTTTTTTTTTTTCAGTAGAGACAGGGTCTCACCGTGTTAGCCAGGATGGTCTCGATCTCCTGACCTCGTGATCTGCCCGCCTGGGCCTCCCAAAGTGCTGGGATTACAGGCATGAGCCACTGCGCCCGGCCTATTATTAAGTCTCTTTCTGTCTCCCAAACAGACAGTGGCGCCATCTCAGCTCACTGCAACCTCTGCCTTCTGGGTTCAAGCGATTCTGCTGCCTCAGCCTCCCAAGTAGCTGGGATTACAGGCACCTGCCACACCCGGCTAAGTTTTGTATTTTTAGTAGAGACAGGGTTTCACCATGTTGGCCAGGCTGGTCTTGAACCCCTGACCTCACGTGATCTGCCTGCCTCAGCCTCCAAAAGTGCATGAGCCACCACACCAGGCCCTTCCCTGGCTTTGAACGCACATGAAGGACGACTAAGAATGTGACCATGGAGCCTCTGCACCTCCCGTCCCTTGGTCCCACCTTCGCCTGGCCACATGGCTGCACTTCTGTCTGGGGAGCCCATCTCTCTGTGCCCACTTCTCTGCTTCCAAAGACCCTTCTTCCTCTCTCTGGGCATCTGCAGCCCCTACCCAGCCAGCCCCCTGAGATCTCTGCTCATGTACCCAACCCCACCTACAGCCTGAGAGCTCCCTAAACCCACCCAGTGCCACAATCATTCATCTCCTGCCTCAGCCCATCTATCCTCCCCAGCAGCGGACTGTATCCTTTGCCCACCCATCTGGAATTTTCTGCCGTTCCTTCAACTACATTTTGAGCATCAGGTGAGGATCAAGCACAGGCCTGGGAGCCGGGAGTGCACAGTGCTGAGGAAGAGGGATCCTGTTCCAGCCCTCAAGGGCTCACCATCAGATGGGGGAGGATCAATCGGCCCAGCCTACATCAACAAACCAAAAGGAGGCCAGGCGCAGTGGCTCACATCTGTAATCCCAGCACTTTGGGAGGCCGAGGCGGGCGGATCACCTGAGGTCAGGAGTTCAAGACCAGCCTGACCAACATGGTGAAACCCCATCTCTACTAAAAATACAAAAATGAACCAGGCATGGTGGTAGGGGCCTGTAATACCAGCTGCTGGGGAGGCTGAGGCAGGAGAATTGCTTAAACCCAAGAAGCAGAGGCTGGAGTGAGCCAAGATCACACCACTGCACTCCAGCCTGGACAACAGAGAAAAACTGTCTCCAAAACAAAAAAAAGGAAGCTCACTGGCTTAGAGACAGGAAGTAGAATGGTAGAAGGGGCTGGGACTGGTGGTGCAGAGAATATTGATTTGATGTTTAACAGAGACAGAGTATTCAGTTTGGGATGATGAAAGTATTCTGGGCCAGGTGTAGTGGCTCACACCTGTAATCTCAGCACTTTGGGAGGCTGAGGCGGGTAGATCACCTGAGGTTGGGAGTTTGAGACCATCCTAGCCAAAATGGCAAAACCCTGTCTCTACTAAAAATAAAAAAAAAAATTAGCTGGGTGTGGTGGTGGATGCCTGTAATCCCAGCTATTCGGGAGGCTGAGGCAGGAGAACTGCTGGGACTACAGGGATCCCCCACTACCATGCCCGGCTAATTTTGTATTTTAGAAGAGACGGGGTTTCACCATGTTAGCCAGGATGGTCTCGATCTCCTGACCTCGTGATCCGCCCGTCTCGGCCTCCCAAAGTGCTGGGATTACAGGCTTGAGCCACCGCGCCCGGCCGAAAAAAGTTTTTCTAAAAAAGTTAAAAAAAAAAAAAAGGCCAAACACAGTGGCTCACGCCTGTAATCCCAGCACTTTGGTAGGTCGAGGTAGATGATCACCTGCAGTCAGGAGTTTGAGACCAGCCTGGCCAACATGGCGAAATCCATCTCTATTAAACATACAAAAATTAGCCGGGCGTGGTGGTGGGCGCATGTAGTCCCAGATACCCAGGAGGCTGAGGCAGGAGAATCGCTTGAATCTGGGAGTCAGAGTTTGCAGTGAGCCAAGATTGTGCCACTGCACTCCAGCCTGGCGACAGAGTGAGACTCCGTCTCAAAAAAAAAAAAAACGGCCAAGCGCGGTGGCTCACGCCTGTAATCCCAGCACTTTGGGAGGCTGAGGTGGGTAGATCACAAGGTCAGGAGTTCGAGACCATCCTGGTCAATACAGTGAAACCTTGTCTCTACTAAAACTACAAAAATTAGCCGGGCATGGTAGCGTGCTCCTGTAGTCTCAGCTACTTAGGAGACTGAGGCAGGAGAATCACTTGAACCCAGGAGGTGCAGCTTGCAGTGAGTGGAGATTGCGCCACTGCACTCCAGCTTGGGCAACAGAGCAAGACTCCATCTCAAAAAATAAAGAACAAAAACAAAAGGAAAAGAAAGAAAAGTGCACTGGTCGCGCTGAGAAGAGGAGATAAGAGAGGCTGGGGACCAACTAAGGGAGCTCAGGGCACATCTCCAGATCCAAGACAATGAAGGAGATGGAGCCTGGTGTAGACAGTGATAGTAGACGGGGGTAGAGAAACACAGAGACAGCAGATGGGCCTGGGGGACTGGTTAGCGGAGGTGACCCATGGAATAGATCTGACCAATCCGCCAGGAGATGCGACAGGGGAGCTTGCTTGCTGATTTTTCTTTTTTTTTTTTTGAGACAGTCCCACTCTGTCGCCCAGGCTGGAGTGCAGTGGCACGATCTCGGCCCACTGCAACCTCCGCCTCCTGGGTTCAAGTGATTCTCTTACCTTAGTCTCCCAAGCAGCTGAGGCTACAGGCAAGCGCCACCACACCCGGCTAATTTTTATGGTACTTTTAGTAAAGATGCGGTTTCACCATGTTGGCCAGGCTGGTCTCGAACTCCTGGCCTCAAGTGATCCACCCGCCTTGATCTCCCAAAGTGCTAGGATTACAGGCGTGAGTCACTGCGCCCAGCCTCTTTCTTTTTTATTTTCTCTCTCTCTTTCTTTCCATTTATGTATTTTTAATTAATTGATTATTTTGTGAGAGAGTCTCCCTGTGTTGCCCAGGCTGGAGTGCAATGGCATGATCTTGACTCACTGCAACCTCCTCCTCCTGAGTTCAAGTGATTCTCGTGCCTCAGCCTCCCGAGTAGCTAGGATTATAGGCATGCGCCACCATGCCCAGCAAATTTTTTTATTTTTAGTAGAGACAGAGTTTTGCCAAGTTAGCCAGGCTGGTCTTGAACTCCTGACCTCAGGTGATCTGCCTGCCCCAGCCTCCCAAAATGCTGGGATTACAGGTGTGAGCCACTGTGCCTGGCCTTTTTTTTTTTTTTTTTTTTGAGACAGAGTCTCGCTCTGTCGCCCAGGCTGGAGTGCAGTGGCACGATCTCGGCTCACTACAAGCTCCGCCTCCCAGGTTCACGCCATTCTCCTTCCTCAGCCTCCTGAGTAGCTTGGACTGAAGGCACCTGCCACCACGCCCGGTTAAAATTTTTTTTTTTTTTTTTTTTTTGAGACGGGAGTTTCGCCTCTGTCTCCCAGACTGGTAGTGCAGGTGGGCCAGATCTACTGCTCACTGCCAAGCTCCGCACCTCCCGGGGTTTACGCCATATCTCCCGCCCTCAGGCCTCCCGGAGCTAAGCTGGCCCGGACTACAGGCCACCCGCCACTCGCCTGGCGCTAGTTTTTCCCTATTTTTTAGAAGAGGATGGCGGCGTGTTTCACCGTGTTAGGGGCTGGGCAGTGGGATGCCGATCTCCTAGGGTCTCCTGCACCTCGCTGATCCGGCCCGTCTCGGCCTCCCAAAGTGCTGCGGCCGAGATACAGGCGCCTTGAGCCACCGCGCTCCGGCCAATTTTTTTTGTATTTTTAGTAGCAGATGCGGGTTTTCCCGTGTTAGCCCATGATGCCGTCCTTTGGATCTCCTGACCTTGATGATCCACCCGCCTCAGCCTTTCCCAAATGCCTGCCGGATTACAGCGCGTGAGCCACCATGCCCCAGGTCTCTTTTGTTTTTTTTTTTGCTTTGTTTTTTTGAGAGACAAGGTCTCACTCTGTTGCCCAGTCTGGAGGGCGGTGGCGCAATCATGGCTCACTGCAGCCTGGAGCTCCTGGTCTCAAACAATTCCTCCCACCTCAGCTTCCCGAGTAGCTGGGACTACAGGCACATGCCACCATGCACGGCTAATTTTTTTTGTACACATGGGGTTTTGCTATGTTGCCGAAGTTGAACTCAAACTGAGAGGGGGGAGCTTGAGTTGAGGCAGAAGTCTGGCCTCCTGGCCTTTGCTCCTGCTGTGCCCATAGCCAGCCTGCCTACCTCAGTCCTCAATCCTGGTTCACCTTGAAGAGCCCAATGCCCCTCCTTCCCAGGGGGCAGCCAGTGTTAAGGATCAGTCCTTAGCGAGTCCTCCTGCCTCCATATCACACCAACCTCTTTGCCATGCCAATGAAGAAATGATCCTGGGACAGCCTGAATCAGGGTCAGATTGACATGAGGGTCTCAGGCCCCTTAGAAGAGGGGTCCACAAGCTTCTTCTCCAATGAACCAGACAGTAAATATTTTCAGCTTCGAGGGCCAGACAGTCTGTTCAATGACTCAATTCCGTGGTGGAGCGTAAAAGCAGCCACGGATACAGGGTAAATGAATGAGCACAGCTCCGTGCCAATAAAACTTTATTTATGGACACTAAAATTTGAATTGCATATACTTTTCCCCATGTCGTGAAATTTCCCTTTTGATTTTTTTCCCCAACCATTTAAAATGAAAAGCCATTCTTAACTCACAGGCTGTGCAGAAACAGGTGGCAGGCTGGATTTAGCAAGCCCCGGTTTAGATGGTTCCAACACCAGCTCCTCTCTCCCTCCACCCCACATCTGCCCCTTCAACTCCCATATCAGGGAGTCTGGGAGGATTATCCATGTTTTAAGAAGTATTCTTATAAGGATAATAGAGTCTTACATTGTTAAAATAAAAACCTGAGTCCAGCTACTTGGGAGGCTGACACTAGAGGACTGCTTGAGCTCAGAAGTTTGAGTCCAGTCTGGGCAACATAGTGAGACCCCTATCTTTAAAAATTAAGGCCAGGTGCAGTGGCTCACGCCTATAATCCCAGCACTTTGGGAGGCCGAGGCGGGCAGATCACAAGGTCAAGAGATTGAGATCATTCTGGCTAACATGGTGAAACCCCATCTCTACTAAAAATACAAAAAATTAGCCGGGCGTGGTGGTGGGCGCCTGTAGTCCCAGTTACTCGGGAGGTTGAGACAGAGGAATGACGTGAACCCAGGAGGCGGAGCTTGCTGTGAGCCAAGATTGTGCCACTGCACTCCAGCCTGCGCGACAGAGTGAGACTCCGTCTCAAAAATAAATAAATAAATAAATAAATTTTTTTTTTTTTTTGAGGCAAGGTCTTCTTCTGTCACCCAAGCTGGAGTACAGTGGTGTGATCACAGCTCACTGCAGCCTTGACCTCCTGGACTCAGCAGATCCTCCCACCTCAGCATCCCAAGTAGCTGGGACCACAAGCACCTGCCACCACACCCAGATAATTTTTTGTATATTTTCTAGAGACAGGGTTTCTCCATGTTGCCCAGGCTGGTCTCAAACTCCTGGGCTCAAGCGATCCTCATGCCTGGGCCTCTGAAAGTGCTGGAAATAGCTACTGCACATGGCCTTAAAAAAAAGAAAAAAAATGTTGACAAAGAGTCTTTGTCAATATTTGGGACAAATGTTGTCAACATTTGGGAGGGGGAGGTTGCAGTGAGCCGAGGTCATGCCGCTGTACTCCAGCCTGGGCAACAAGAGCGAAACTCTGTCTCAAACAAACAAAAAAATTAGCCAGGTGTGGCCCAGAGTGGTGGCTCACACCTGTAATTCCAGCACTTTGGGAGGCCGAGACAGGCGGATCACTTAAGGTCCGGAGTTCCAGACCAGCGTGACCAACAAGGCAAAACCTCGTCCCTATTAAAAATACAAAAAATTAGCCGGATGTGGTGGCACGCGCCTGTAATCCCAGCTACTCAGGAGGCTGAGGCAGGAGAATCACTTGAACCTGGGAGGCAGAGGGTGCAGTGAGCCGAGATCGCGCCACTGCACTCCAGCCTGGGAGACAGAGAGAGACACCATCTAAAAAAAAAAAAAAGCCGGGTGTGGTGGTGGCTCACGCCTGTAATCCTAGCACTTTGGGAGGCTGAGGCGGCTCAATTACCTCAGGTCGGGAGTTCCAGTTTAGCCTGGCCAACATGGTGAAATCCCATCTCTACTTAAAATATAAAAATTAGCCGGGCATAGTTGCAGGTGCCTGTAATCCCAGCTACTCAGGAGGCTGAGGCAGGAGAATCGCTTGAACCAAGGAGGCAGAGGTTGCAGTGACCCGAGATTGTGCCATTGCACTCCAGCCTGGGCAACAAGAGCAAAACTCTGTCTCAAAAAAAAAAAAAAAAAAGTGTGAGGGGGAGGAGGGGACAAATAGGAAAGTTGTTTAGCTTTGCAGGGTCTCTGTCAAAACAGCTGCAATCTGCCACAGTAGCAAAAAGGCAACCACAGATAATATGGACTCAAATGGGTGTAACCTGTGTAGCCTGAATTCATGAAGGCTGAAATTGCAGTTTCTTATAATTGTTACGTATCATGGAATATACTCTTCTTTTGTTTTCAACCACTTAAAAATGTAAAAACTATTCTTAGCCCAAGGGCTGTGCAGAAACAACGGGAAGAATGCCGCCTATGGGCTGAGGTTTGCAGACCTGGGTCTAGTTGGCTTCTTGTTCTCCCACACGTTGTTGGGGGCTGGCACAGGCTAGGCTTTGCCCACAAAGGTGTTGCATGAATGAACACTGCGTGTGTGAATGGTGGCAGCCAGCCGGGCCAGCAAGAGAACCCTTTCATCATCACCTCTTTCCTGAGCAGCCTTGGGAAAGCCGCTTAACCTCTCTGGGCCTCGTGTTTACAGCTGTAGGTGATCCCGATGTTAGTCTTGCTGGTTTGTTTTGAAGATGTTAAATGTATCTGGCCCGCACAGGCCCTGCCTCAGCCCTGGTGGGGGCCTAGGGATTCCCACTCCTCCTCCCCAAAGCTGAGAGTCTGTCATTAAAAGGGAAAAGGTGGCTGGGCACAGTGGCTCACACCTGTAATCCCAGCGCTTTGGGAGGCCGAGGCAGGCGGATCATGAGGTCAGGAGTTTGAGACCAGTTTGGCCAATATGGTGAAACCCTGTCTCTACTAAAAATACAAAAAATTAGCTGGGCCTGGTGGCAGATGCCTGTAATCCCAGCTACTCCAGAGGCTGAGGCAGGAGAATCGCTTGAACCCAGAAGGCAGAGTTTGCAGTGAGCCGAGACCATGCCACTGCACTCCAGCCTGGGAAACGGAGTGAGACTCCATCTCAAAGAAAAAAAAAAAGGGAGAAGGCAGAAGTCAGGAGCCTCCCCACACTAGCTCAGGGCCCTCCAGCATCACCCCTTAAGCCCGCCGGGCTGGCGCCAGGGCCTGGCCAGCACGACACACACACTCTCCTCCTGGCCTAAATATATTCCAACCTCAGAGACATTCCACGCCCCACACTCACTTCCGCCTTCCTGCCTTAGCGTGGTACCAGAAAAAAACATCTCACCGAAAGAGGGCGGGTAGAGGAGGAGGAAGCAGGAGAGGGCAGTGTGGCCGGTCTTGAGATGTGGCCTGAAGGGTCCTGGCCTTTATGGGGATGCTGGGATGGCAGAGATTGAGGATGAAGAGGACCTCCATTCTGTTTCTCTCCTCTTCTCAGTTGCTCTGAGTCACCATTCCAGCAGCCCCTGGCCTGGAGCCAAGGCGGAGTGGGACATGAGGGCAGAAGGCAGGCAGGGAGATCCGCTTGAGTCCCTGGTTTCTCCTCCACGCCCATAGGGGCCATCGGTCTTGGAGCACACACCCTAGCACCCACCTAGTAAATACGGAGGCAGGGTCAGGGCACTCCACGCCCTCTGGCTCCAGGGCCACCACTGCCACCACCCACCCCTGGGAACCAGGAAATAGAACAAGGCAGCCTGACTCCACCCACCTCAGGCTGCTGTCCAGCAAGCCCACCCAAAAGGAAATGGGAGGCTGGCACCCCTCGCTCCAGGTCGAGGGACAGTGCAATGGGCCATGCTATGGTCTCACCAATCCCTTCCTAAGATTCTGGAACCCGCAGATCACCTCTACCACAAGGACTCGATCCAGGGCCAAGATGAGAAAACACATGTTCCTGGCCGGGCGCGATGGCTCGTGCCTGTAATCCCAGCACTTCGGGAGGCCGAGGCGGGCAGATCTAGAGGTCAGGAGATCAAGACCATCCTGGCTAATGGTGAAACCCTGTCTCTACTAAAAATACAAAAAATTAGCCGGGGCTGGTGGCGGGCGCCTGTAGTCCCACCTACTTGGGAGGCTGAGGTAGGAGAATGGCATGAACCTGGGAGGCGGAGCTTGCAGTGAGCCGAGATCACGCCACTGCACTTTAACCTGGGAGAAAGCAAGACCTCGTCTCAGAAAAAAAAAAAGAAAAGAAAAGAAAAATAAAACACTGGCCGGGCGCGGTGGCTCAAGCCTGTAATCCCAGCACTTTGGGAGGCCGAGACGGGCGGATCACGAGGTCAGGAAATCGAGACCATCCTGGCTAACCCGGTGAAACCCCGTCTCTACTAAAAAATACAAAAAACTAGCCGGGCGAGGTGGCGGGCGCCTGTAGTCCCAGCTACTCGGGAGGCTGAGGCAGGAGAATGGCGTAAACCCGGGAGGCGGAGCTTGCAGTGAGCCGAGATCCGGCCACTGCAGTCCAGCCTGGGTGACAGAGCGAGACTCCGTCTCAAAAAAAAAAAAAAAAGAAAGAAAAAAACACACGCTCCAAGTTACTTTGCAGGTTGGTGTGAGTGTGGACAGGTAGAACAGTTGAAGCAGGCGGCAAGGCTGTGCCCCACCCCGCCCCAACATTTGGCAACATCTGGAGACATCTTTCATTGGCACAGGGTTGAGGCCAGGGCTGCTAGTCAACATCTAAGATGCATGGGGTAACTCTCTGCACAAAGAATGATCTGGCCCCACATGGAGAAACCACAACTTGGACGCAGTGGCTCATGCTTGTCATCCCAACACTTTGGGAGGCTGAGGCAGGAAGATTGCTTGAGGCCAGCCTGGGCAACACAGAGAGATCCCCATCTCTGAAAAAAAATTTTTTTTTTTTTTTTTTTTTTTTTTGAGACGGAGTTTCACTCTGTCACCCAGGCTGGAGTGCAGTGGAGCGATCTTGGCTCACTGCAATCTCTGCCTCCCAGGTTCAAGCAATTCTCTCGCCTCAGCCCCCCGAGGAGCTGGAATTACAGGTACTCACCATCATGTCTGGCTAATTTATATATATTTAATATATATAATTTGTTTTTTCTTGAGACAGAGTCTCGCTCTTTCGCCCAAGCTAGAGTGCAGTGGGGCGATCTCAGCTCACTGCAACCTCCGTCTCCTGGGTTCAAGCAATTCTCTGCCTCAGCCTCCCGAGTAGCTGGGACTACAGATGCCCGTCACCATGACCGGCTAATTTTTGTATTTTTAGTAGAGATGGCAGGGGGGGTTTCACCATGTTGGCCGGGCTGGTCTCGAACTCCTGACCTCGTGATCCACCCGCCTCAGCATCCCAAAGTGCTGGGATTACAGGCATGAACCACCACACCTGGCTTAATTTTTATATTTTTGAGAGATATGGATTTCACCATGTTGGCCAGGCTGGTCTTGAACTCCTGACCTCAGGTGATCCACCTGCCTTGGCCTCCTAAAGTGCTGGGATTACAAGTGTGAGTCACACGTGACACCCACCAGGTTTTTTTTTTTTTTTTTAAATTAGCCGGGGGTGGTGGTACGCACCTATAGTCCCAGCTACGTGGGGGGCTGAGGCAAAAGGATCACTTGAGACCAGGAGTTCAAGGCTACAGTGAGCTGTGATCACACCACTGCACTCCAGCTTGGTAACAGAAGAAAACCCTGTTTCAAACAAAGAAAGAGTCTGGGCGTGGTGGTTCACGCTTGTAATCGCAGCACTTTGGGAGGCTAGGGTGGATCACCTGAAGTCATGAGTTCAGGACCAGCCCAACCAATATGGTGAAACCCTGTCTCTACTAAAAATACAAAAATTAGCCGGGCGTGGTGGCGGGCACCTGTAATCCCAGCTACTCAGGAGGCTGAGGCAGGAGAAACCATTGAACCTGGGAGGCGGAAGTTGCAGTGAGCCCAGATTGCGCTGAGATCTTTTTAGAGACCCTATCTGTAAAAAAACAGCCTGGGTGACATAGTGAGATTCCGTCTTGGAAAAAAAAAAAAAAAAAAAAGAGGCCCGGGCACGGTGACTCAAGCCTGTAATCCCAGCACTCTGGGAGGCCGAGATGGGTGGATCACGAGGTCAGGAGATTGAGACCATCCTGGCTAATACGGTGAAACCCCGTCTCTACTAAAAAATACAAAAACCTAGCTGGGCGAGGTGGCGGGCGCCTGTAGTCCCAGCTACTCCGGAGGCTGAGGCAGGAGAATGGCGAAAACCCGGGAGGCGGAGCTTGCAGTGAGCTGAGATCCGGCCACTGCACGCCAGCCTGGGCGATAGGGTGAGACTCCGTCTCAAAAAAAAAAAAAAAAAAAAAAAAAAAAAAAAAAAAAAAAAAAAAAAAAAAA
>NW_016811775.1:376586-379912 GCF_001698545.2 Rhinopithecus bieti
AGAGAGAGAGAGAAAGAAAGAGAGAGAGAAAGAGAAAGAAAGAGAAAAAAAGAAAGCAGCTTTTATTATTGTAGGGGCTCCAGAGATTACGTCCAGTCCCCTTTTAGCCCTTAAGTGAGACCTTTGCCAGGATCAAGAATCCAAATTGACACCAGATAAATTCATGAGGAAAACATATAAATTTTATTAGTTTTATGTGTTCATGAGATCTTCATAAGAATGTGAAGTCTGAATAACTGGCCAAAGCAAGATGCTTGTATACATTTTAGATAAAGAGGGATACATTTAGGGTGAGGTGGGTGGATTGCTTGAGGCCTGGAGTTCTAGATCTGCCCTGGCAACATATCAAGATCCCTGTCTCTACAAAAAAACTTTTTTTATTTTTATATTTTCCCATATGGAGTTTTACTCTTCTCGCCCAGGCTGGTGTGCAGTGGTGGGATCTCAGCTCATTGCAACCTTTGCCTCCTGGGTTCAAGCAAGCCTCCAGGCTCAGACTGCCGAGTAGCTAGGATTACAGGTATGCAACCACCACACCCGGCTAATTTTTGTAGTTTTAGTAGAGACAGGGTTTCACCATGTTGGTCAGGCTAGTCTCGAACTCTTGACCTCAGGTGATCCGCCCGCCTCGGCCTCCCAAAGTGCTGGGATTACAGGCATGAGCCACCATGCCTGGCCTAAGAAAAAAACTTTTTAAATTAGCTGGCCAGGGTGGTGCACATCTGTAGTCCCTGCTACTCGGGAGGCTGAGATGAGAATTGCTTTAGCCTAGGAATTTGAGGCTGCAGGGAGCTATGATTGTGTCACTGCACTCCAGCCTGGGCAACAGAATGAGACCCTGTCTCAAAAAAAAAAAAAAAAGGAGTTGGAAGACGAAGTTTTGGTGAAGATGTGAGATTCTCACTGGCCTGGAACACCAAGCGAGAGGGGGCTTGAAACTGCTTGGGTGCCTGGGAAGAGCTGCCAAGGGGCCTGTCCAGTCTGGGGAGTGGCCAGGCCAGCAGGGAAGACAGCAGGAACATCCCTCCTAGCTGAGATATGTCCCCAGCTTTTCAAAATTTACAGGTCAGCTGCCAGGGAAGGAGTCACCTGGAGCAGGGGATAGGCTCACTCGGGTTATCTGGGACAATCACAGGTAACCTCAGTCTGTGTGAGGCAGCCTGAGGGTGGGGCAGAGAATTTCCCAGGAGCCCTGTGGGGTGGGGTGTGCCTGGCTGTGTGGGACCTGCTGAGCCTGGACAAGGCAGCTCTGAGCGTTAAGGAGACGGAGCTAGCTCATCCAGTCTGACCAGAAACCCAGGCTCAAGCTTGGGATATGAGGCCATGGGGGAGGATCCTAGCTCCAGCCTCCCAGTCTCAGGGACGGGGCTGGCTTAGTCATCGTGGAACCACTGGGAGGTTGAGGGATGTGTGTGCCTGTCCCACCCTCCACCCCAGGGATGTCCAGAGAGTCATGAGAAAGAGGGACAATGACCAGGCATAGTAGCTCATCACAGCACTTTGGGAGGCAGAGGCAGGAGGCTCACTTGAAGCCAGGAATTGGAGACCAGCCTCAGCAACATAGCAAGACTCCGTATCTGCAAAAAAATTTAAAAATTAGCCAGGCATGGTGATGTGCACCTATAGTGCCCAGCTACTTGGGAGGCTGAGGTGGGAGGATCACTTGAGCATAGGAGTTCAGGGCTTCAGTGAGCTATGATCATGCCACTGCACAGCAGCTTGGGCGACAGAGTGAGACCCTGTCTCTAAAAACACAAACAAAAGAAAAAAGAAAAAGAAGAAAGGCCAGGCACAGTGGCTCACACCTGTAATCTCAGCATTTTGAGAGGCTTAGGCTAACGGATCACTTGAGGCCAAGAGTTTGAGATCAGCCTGGCCAACATGGTAAAACCCTGTCTTCACAAAAAATACAAAAATTAGCCAGGCGTGGTGACACATGCCTGTAGGCCCAGGTACTGGGGAGGCTGAGGCAGGAGAATTGCTTGAACCCAGGAGGTGGAGGTTGCAGTGAGCTGAGATGGCACCACTGCTCGGCAGCCTGGGTGGAAAAAAAAAAAAAAGTCAAGAAAAAGAGGCACAAGCCTGGGACAAAGGAGGAGAACCAATGAGGATCCCAGGCTGTGTGCAAAGATACAGCAGTGCCCACTCAGTGCTCAGAGAACAAAGACCCTCCCATGAACACCCCCAATACAAGTGGCCTCATCACAGCACCTGCCACCCTGCCCCTGCCAGAGCTGCAAAGAAGAGGTTACATTATATACATGTAACAAATGTTCTCATATACGCCATGTACATGCACAAATAAGTGATTTTCTTGAGACAGGGCCTTGCTGTGTTGCCCAGGCTGGAGTGCAGTGGCATGATCATAGCTCACTGCAGCTTCAAACTCCTGGGCTCAAGCCACCCTCCCGCCTTGGCCTCTAGAGTAGCTGGGACTACAGGTGTGCGCCCCCATGCCTGGCTAATTTTTTGCAGAGATAGGGGAGGGGGTTGGTCTCGCCATGTTGCATAGGTTGGTCTCGATCTCCTAGCCTCAAGTGATCCTCCCACCTTGGCCACTCAAAGCTTTTGGAATTACAGGCATCAGCCACTTTGCCTGGCTCAATTTTTTTTTTTTTTTTTTTTTTTTTGAGACGGAGTCTCGCACTGTCGCCCAGCCTGGAGTGCAGTGGTGCGATCTTTTCTCACTGCAAGCTACACCTCCCCGGTTCACACCTTTCTCCTGCGTCAGCCTCCCGAGTAGCTGGGACTACAGGAACCCGCCACCATGCCTGGCTCATTTTTTGTATTTTTAGTAGAGACGGGGTTTCACTGTGTTAGCCAGGATGGTCTCGATCTCCTGCCCTCATGATCTGCCTGCCTCGGCCTCCCAAAGTGCTGGCATTACAGGTGTGGTGTGAGCCACGGCGCCCGGCCTTTTTTTTTTTTTTTTTTTTTTTGAGATGGAGTCTCAAAGTCTGGAGCAAACTCGGGCTCACTGAAACCTCATCCTCCCAGGTTCCAGTGATTCTCCTGATTCAGCCTCCTGAGCAGCTGGGACTACAGGTGCACCCCACCACCACCAGCTAATTTTTGTTTGTTTGTTTGTTTGTTTTGAGACAGAGTCTCGCTCTGTCGCCCAGGCCGGAGTGCAGTGGCACGATCTCCGCTCACTGCAAGCTCCGCTGCCTCCTGGGTTCATGCCATTCTCCTGCCTCAGCCGCCCAAGAAGCTGGGACTACAGGCGCCTGCCACCACGCCCAGCTAATTTTTGTTTTTGTATTTTTAGTAGAGACGGGGTTTCACCGTGTTTGCCAGGATGGTCTCGATCTCCTGACCTCGTGATC
>NW_016811775.1:382482-386317 GCF_001698545.2 Rhinopithecus bieti
AACATCCCACCCCTCCTCCATCTGATTTCAGATCACTCCTCCAGGTCCTAACTGTCAGCTTTTCTGATTAACTGTGCTGGGTGGGGTGGCCTGGATGGGGTGGGGGTGGTTGCAGGAAGGAGAACTGTTGGCAATTCCCTGGGAGTCCGTGGGGGCGGGCTGGCTGAGGGTGAGCAGCTGGCAACCAGACAGGCCGAGGCCCTGGGTGGACAGGCCGAGGAGAAAATTAATTGGTGCCAGTCAGGTGGCCAGCCGACTGGGAGGACGGCACCGCAGGGGGCCTGGCCAGACGCTGAGGTGAGGGAGAGCTGGGGGATGGGGGGACAGTGAATGCTGGGATTATGTCTTAACTAAGACTCAACAATGTACTGGGGGAGGGGCCAATTGGACCAGGAGGCTGGAAGACAGGGCAGGGAAGGGCAGCGGGGCTGGGGCCCCTGAGGGTTTCTTCTGAGAAAGGGATTCACCAAAGGACCAGGCGGGGAGCACGATGTGGGGAGGCCTCAGCTCTCTTGGACATAAGTTTGGGAAGACACAAGCGCCCCTTAACACAGACATAGGTGGGATGACCCCCTAGGCTGAGCCTCAGGAAACAGGAAAGGTCCTAGAGCGCTTCTGGACACAGGTGGAGGAGGTCTGGGCTTCCCTGGACAAACGTGGGGGTCTGAACTCATCTGGACACAGGTGGAGAAGATCCGGTCTCCCCCAAACACAGGTGTGTGGATCTGAGCTCCACTAGACACGGCTATGAGGGTCGTGGCCTCCCCTAAACGCTAAAAAACCGGGGAAGGTGTAGGTTTTCCTGAGCACAGCGGGTTCTGAAGTCCTCTGGGCTCCCTAAGTACACGTGGAGGTTTCAGCAACCCCCAAGCCAAACAGAATAGTGTGAGACTCAACTCTGACAAGTCCCATTACTCTTTCATTCTCTCGTCCCTTTTTCCCTGATTGGGAGCCGAACTCCCGAGAGCGGTGCAGAAGCCGCGACTTCCCCACGCCTCTGACGCCCCCAAGCCCTGGGCGCGGCCTCCGCCTCCGCCTTCCCGCTGCGCCGCAAGCTCCGCCCCCGCCTCCTTGGGACAGGCAGGGCGGGTAGGGGAAGAGGGCGTGGCCCGAGCAACTGACCACGCGGGGAGTTCTTGGAAGTCGCGGGTTGCACCGCGCTGGGGCGGAGCCCGGGGAAAAGCCAAAGGCGGGAGTCAATTTGCATGCCCCGCCCTTGGGCGTGATAGACACAGGACGGCTCGGCCCTGCATAGTGACGCCCTACCCACCTCCAACGCTAGGCCTCCCGCTCACATTTCCTTGGCAAGATCAAGTCCCCGCCCTGCCTGGCTAGCAACTGGGCCGCGGCGTGGCCTGCGTCGTCCCTGCCCCCGGGCGGGTGGACTTCGCCCCAAGGTCCTGGAACCGGGTAAACCTGTCTAGGTGCTGCTTCTGGGTTGGTCCCGACCTGTGGCCCGGCCCTTTCCCAGATCTACAGAGGCTGAACTGGAGCGCCCTTCCCACGAGTCCTGCACGGCAGGGCAGAGTGGGGAGAAGACTTCCGGATGGAGGACCCGACTAGAGCTGTCCTTTATTTGCTGTCTTGCAGAGCAAAACTCTGGGCCTGTTTCCTCATCTGTACTCAGTGGACGTTAAGAGGACAGATCTCAAACGAAGGCTGCAAAGGCATCATTCATTCACAAAAACCACTTAGTTAACCATTTGCTAGACTTGGTCACTGCCATTATGGAGGCCATAGGCTACAAGAGGAGACTAACTCAGAAACAACGGTTTAATTCTACAAAGGTAAAATTGCACTTGTGATAAGCATTAAGAAAAAAAAATATTTATTTTATTTATTTATTTTTGGAGACTGTCTCGCTCTGTCGCCCAGGCTGGAGTGCATTGGTGCAATCTCAGCTCACTGCAACCTCAGTCCCCCAGCCCCGGATTCAAACGATTCTCCCATCTGGAACTACAGGTGCACGCCATCACGCCTGGCTAATTTTTGTATTTTTAGTAAAGATGGGCTTTCACCATGTTGGCCAGGCTGGTCTCAAACTCCTGACCTCAAGTGATCCGCCTGCCTCAGCCTCCAAAAATGCTGGGGTTACAGGCATGAACCACCGCTCCCAGCCCCGCAAAAATTTATTTTATTATTATCTTTTGAGATGAAGTCTCGCTCTGTTGCCCAGGCTAAAGTGAAGTGGTGTGACCTCGGCTCACTGCAACCTCCACCTCCCGGGTTCAAGCGATTCTCTTGCCTCAGCCTCCCAAGTAGGTGGGAAAAAGGCTTCTGCCACCACGCCTGGCTAATTTTTGTATTTTTAGTAGAGACGGGGTTTCACCATATTGGCCAGGCTGGTAACGAAATCCTGAACTCGTGATCCGCCCACCTTGTCCTCCCAAAGTGCTGGGATTACAGGTGTGAGCCACCGTGCCTGGCCTCATTTTTTTTGAGACAGCTCTGTCGCCCAGCTGGAGTGCAGTGGTGCAATCTCGGCTCACTGAAACCTTCACTTCCAGGGTTCCAGCGATTCTCCTGCCTCAGCCTCTGGAGTATCTGGGACTACAGGCGTGCGTTACCATGCCTAGCTAATTTTTGTATTTTTAGTAGAGACGGGGTTTCACCATGTTGGCCAAGTTGGTCTTGAACTCCTGACCTTGTGATCCTCCTGCCTCTGTCTCCCAAAGTGTTGGCATAACACGTGTGAGCCACCATGCCTGGCCAAACGTTTTAATAAAGTAGCTCTTGATCCGAGTGTCAAATATAGGGGTCTTGCCTCCCATCAGAGACTGATTGAATAAATAAATAAAATAATACCAGTCTGGGCAATATAGGAAGTCCATCTCTACAAAAAAAAAAAAAAAAAAATTAGCCAGGCATCATGGCGTGTGTCTGGGGTCTCAGCTATGCTGGAAGCTGAAATGGGAGGATCCCTTGAGCACTCGACTTTGAGGCTACAGTGAGTCTTGGATCACGCCACTACACTCCAGCCTGGGTGACAAAGCAAGACCCTGTCTCAAAAATAAAATAATTAATAAATTAATTAAAATACTTTAGGAGGCCAAGGCGGGCGGATCACGAGATCAGGAGATCGAGATCATCCTGGCCAATATGATGAAACCCCGTTTCTACTAAAAATACAAAAATTAGCTAGGTGTAGTGGTGGGTGCCTGTAATCCCAGCTACCCGGGAGGCTGAGACAGGAGAATCACTTGAACCTGAGAGGCAGAACTTGCAGTGAGACAAGATCGTGCCACTGCACTCCAGCCTGGGTGACAGAGAAATACTCCATCTCTAAAAATAAAAATAAAAAATAAAATAAAGGGATCCTTAGGCCGAAAGAGGGTTAGACAGGGAACACTTCCCTAAGGATTTGCCCTTTGAGTTGAGCTGGCTTCACTAGGTGAGCAAGGAAGCTGAAAGATCTCCAGGAGGTCAAGGCATAGCCAAAGGCCATGTGGCTGAGAAGACTGTGGAAGTCTGAGGGACAAAAAGCAGGTCCATGTGGCGTGGCGCATCATGGTGATGCACGATTCAGCCAGAGATGGGATGGCCCCAGATCAAGCAGGGCCTTGCGGATCACCATAGGAGTTTGTCCCTCTTCCAGAAGCAGAATTTTCCAAATTCTGGGACACTGTGGCAAAATAATTCAAGGTTATTTATTTATTTTTATATTATTATTACTATTATTATTATTTTTTTTGAGACGGAGTCTCGCTCTGTCGTCCAGGCTGGAGTGCAGCGGCTGGATCTCAGCTCACTGCAAGCTCTGACTCCTGGGTTTACGCCATTCTCCTGCCTCAGCCTCTGAAGTAGCTGGGACTACAGGCGCCCGCCACAACACCCG
>NW_016811775.1:389679-425440 GCF_001698545.2 Rhinopithecus bieti
AAAAAAAAAAAAAAAAAAAAAAAAAAAAAAAGAAGAAGAAAAGAAAGAAGGAAGAAAAGAGAGAGAAGAAGAAAAAAAAAGAAAAATTAGCTGGGTGTGGTGGCGTAGTCCCAGCTACTCCAGAGGCTGAGGTGGGAGCACTGCTTGAGCCCAGGAACTCAAGGCCGCAGTGAACTGTGATCAAGCCACTGCCCTCCAGCCTGGGTGATAGAGACCCTAGTGGAAAGCAAACAAGCAAGGAAGAAAAGGAAGAAAGGAAGAAAGAAAGAGAGAGAAAAGGAAGGAAGGAGGGAAAGAGAAAGAAAGAAAAAGGAAGGAAGGAAGAGAGAAAAAGAAAGAAAAAAAATTTAGCTGTTCATGGTGCCTGAGTCTGTGGTCCAACCTGCTTGGGAGGCTGAGGTGGGAGGATTGCTTGAGCCTGGGAGTTCGAGGCTACACGGCTACTTTGAGCCATGATTGCACTGAAAACTCTTGGCCTCAAGTGATCCTCAGATCTCAGCCTCCTAAATTTTTGGGGTTACAGGCATGAACCACAGCACCCAGCACATTTAGCATCTTCTATGTGCTAGGTACTCTGCTAGGTTTGTTGTAAGGATTACATGCAATATCTCAATCCTCACAACAAATCTATAAGGCAGGGACTATTACTGTCCCCAATACCTAGCTGGGGAAACAGGCCCAGAGGTGGTCAAGTGACTTGCTCACTTGCTCAAGGCTGCATAGCAAGAAAGTAGACCTGGTTGTCTCCCTCCAGAATGTTCTTCTTCTTCTTCTTTTTTTTTTTTTTTTTGAGACAGTCTTCCTCTGTAGCCCAGGCTAGAGTGCAGTGGTGTGATCTCAGCTCACTGCAACCTGTGCTTCCCGGGTTCAAACGATTCTCCTGCCTCAGCCTCCGGAGTAGCTGGGATTACAGGTGCCTGCCACCTTGCCCGGCTAATTTTGTATTTTAGTAGAGATGGGGTTTCACCACGTTGACCAGGCTGGTCTCGAACTCCTGACCTCAGGTGATCCACCCACCTCAGCCTTCCAAAGTGCTCAGATTACAGGCGTGAGCCACGGAGGGGCCCGGAATAGGTGCTTCTTACCCCACTTCTGCAGCTGGCCTTTGTCACTCAGCATCATGTTTCTGGTTCCGAGTTATCTGTGTGGCCTGTGTGTGTAGTTCTGTCTCGCTCGGGCCTTTTATCCTCTGGGGAGGACCCATCTGGGAGGATGGGCATATAGGCTGTGCTGTATGCAGTTTGTGCCAATTTAGTACAAGCCAGCAGCAAACACCTTTCTGGAGTCTCCTGCTGCAGGCTTGGGGTTCCCTGCTGGAACCTGCTGGTCACAGGATGGGTGACTTTTTTAGTTTTCACAGCTAGTGTCCAATCAATTAGTCCAGGCCTCACCAATGTCATTTGCTGTGACAAGGTTCAATGCTGCCTTTTCTGATGGGTCCAATGGGGTCTTGGGGATGGGTGTGTCTCAAGGGGATGTGTCTGTAGGGTGTTTGTTCCAGCACCATCTTCGGTCCCATCACTTTCAGTCCCCAGCCCCACGGTGGCCGGGCACCGGAAACCCCCAAGGCCCGGGCGGGGGCGGGGGTCGGCCAAGCCGCTTCCCGCGGAAGGAAGGGCCCGGCGGTTCCTGCGACAGGATGCGCGGCGAGGCCCCCTCCCCAGGGGCCAGGGACTTCCCCGAGCCGTGCCACGCTCGCGGGGGAGTAACTCCGACGTGGGTGCATTGAGCTACCGCCTGCGGTGTGGGGCTCCAATGCCCCCACGTCCCCTGGGGAGTTGGGTGGGTCAGGAATCGGAGTAGGTGGCGCCTTTTAAAAGTCCCCCCACGTGTTCCCAGGAAGGAATCAGGCAGCCGTGGGGGCGAGCTTGGCTGGAGGAGAACGGTGAGAAGCTCTCCTTCACAATCCACACAGGAGGGGAAAGGGGGTGTGGGTTGGGCGGAAGGGGAGCCAAAGCTCCCAGATTCCACCAGCAGACGTTTTGAGGCCAGTCTGCCCCTCTTTCTACCCTCCGGCCACGGGGTCAGTTCCCCTGGGGTCATGGGAAGCCTGCGGCGGCAGAGCCAGCCGTCGGGGGGGCGGGGCGAGTGCTTTCCCGGCGCCTCCCGCCGCCACCACTCCCCGCACCTGCGACTCCTTTGTCTTCCCAACAGGCTCCCTCCCTTCGCCCTGGGGCAACGCCTACAACCCCACTCCTAAACCTACGTGGGGGACATTGAAAGGGCTTTCTCCTTTCAGGGTGGTTATTCTAGAGCTGGGGAGTGACCCAAGCAAATAACTAGGGCTCTAATGGGCATTTTTAAAAACCCAAAGCCGGGTGGAGAAACTGCTTAGAGGCCCATTTCACAGATTAAGAAACTGAGGCTGCACGTCCCTGCCTAAGCCACACAGCGATTTCTCCAGGAAGATACGGGAATTAGGGAATAAATAGCCTTTCAAAGCTCACCCGCTTAGCTCCACCTGAGGCTGTAGGGCCCCGGCCGCAGCTGATTCAGTTTGGTCTAGGGGTGGGGCGGGGAAGAGATCTACCACCTTTCAATTCAAGGCTTCAAGGGGCGATCAGTCCCCAGCTCCGCTTGGGGCACTGTGTTTAGTACTATCGGCTCAACTCAGCAAGCCCCGACCTCCCAGTCCCGGAGTTGTAGGACAATTTCAAGGGAACCCCCAAATCTGGAGGGGGCGGGGCTCCAGTTAGGGAATGCCCGGGGAAGGAAAAGAGGGCCCAGCCCTCTCCCGCCCACGTGGTAACCGGTCAGACCGGTTCTTGGGGCCCCAGCGAGCCGCCGCCAGCCCCTGACCCTTTAACCCCGCCCCTCCCCCACCAGAGCAGAAAACCAGACAGCACCGGCTTTTTTACTCAAATAGTCTTTATTTTCCTATCTGACATTTCTAACAAAACGCCAGGTAGACGGAGTTAAAAAGAATTCACACGAAAGGTAAACAAAACGGACCCTCAGGAGCTCCCTGGCAAGGATGTTCCCCTCCCCAGATTGGCCCAGTTTCACCAGCAACTGGTCTCAGCTCAGCTTTATGCCTTTCCACTGACACCCCCACCCCTCCAACATTCTGGTGATTCAGACCAGGAACTTCTGGGATGATTGTGTCCGTGTCTGAGGGAGGGGCACGCTGAAACCTGGGAACCTACTGGGCACCTCTAATACAGATGAGAAAACTTCAATGTGAAACTAGATCAGCCCCCGCTCCCACCCGAAGGTGGAGAGGCGGGACATTAACCAGCAGCACGCGGGGGTGAAGTGACTCAGGCCACTCTCCTCCCCACTCCCCAGGGCGGGTGCACACCCCAGACCCTCCTCCCAGGCCCCACACCCACGCAAGGCGACAGGAAGCTCCCCACGCCTGCCCCATGACGCAACGATGACCGCTTACACAAGTATGTTAGCGGAGGGGGAAGGGGAGTGCCTGGAATTCTCCGAGGTTGGAAACGCAAAACCAACTCTTGAAAAGGGCCAGCACAGCCCCCAGTACAAAATCAAGTTGGACCCTGAGGAGATCTAGAAAACAAAACAAAACAAAAATACAAAAAACCCAAGCCTCCCTTCTCCCAGTCCAGAAGGAGAGCGAAAGGTTCACGTCCCAGTCCACTAAGACAGCACCTGTGGGCGCAGGTCTCTGCGGAAGGCGCCCGCGCCCCCGGCTCAGACTCCTCGGTGCCGTCGCTGCACACTGAAGGCGATGGCTCCCCGGGGACAGAGTCCCTCTCCGGGCCTCTCAGCAGCCCGGGCGGCGGCTTCTCTCCACGGTTTTCGCGGGCGCTCCCACCGGGATGGAGGGGGGTGGCCTCGTCTCAGGTCTGCGCCCTCCGGCCGACGGTTCGACGCGCGCTCTGGGCTCCGGCAGCGCCGCTCAGGGTCCTCAAAAGGCCACCACGGCCCGCACGAGCACGTTGAGCATGCTGTCCGCCGGGCGGCAGGCGGGCTTTGCCTCGCAAGCGGGCGGCGCCGTCGGAGGGGCCGCGGGGCTGCAGTTCAGGAGGCCGGAGAAGCGCCTCTGCAGGACGCGGGCCAGGTTGGGAAAGGCGCCCTCCGCTTGCGCCGGGGGGGGTTGCAGACGATCGGCGACTTCGGATGACGCCCCCTCCTCTTCCTCCTTTTCTTCCAGACGGGCTTTCTTGCTCGGGACCAGTCCAGCGTCCCCGCCGTCGCTCAGGCTGCTGCTGCGTCGTTTGCGGCTGACTTTGGCGGGGCGCGGGGCACAGCAGGCGGAGGTCTCCTCGGCTGTCGGCGCCTCCTGCGTGTCCATGGGCTCCGGAGACGGGTGCTCACCGTCGGGGGTCGCTGTCTCGGCCGTGGACTCAGCTTCCCGGGGCGGGTGCAGGCGAGGGTCAGAGGGGAGGGCGGGCGGCAAGGACACCTCGGGCTCGAGGGCCTCTACCTTGGCCGAGAGGTAGAGCTCCCGGGCGCTGCGCATGACCAGCGACAGCTGCAGGCTCCGGTGCAGCCGCAGGCCACCGCGCTGCATGCGGGAGTGATACATCTTCCACACCGACAGGGTCATGATGCGCTGTGCCTCCTTCTGCACTTCCATGGCGACTCGACGGCGACGGCGGCGTGGGCTCCCGGGACGGACAGAACAGGGAGCAGGTGCACTCCGGACAACGGGCTCGCTCACGTCTCTCTCCACGAACCAACCCACGCAGTGACACTGCTAGGACGCTCTGCCCGGGCGCCCGCCACCCAGGCCCTTTTATACCCCCAGTGACGTCACTGAGAAACCCCGCCCAACCGAAGGACGCATCCGGGCTTTCCAACTCGTCGCGGCCAAACACTCCTTAAAGCGACAGAATGCGATTTACCCAGCAGGGAAAGGGGACGGGAACCCTGGCGAAGCTTCCCCCCACTCCACGCTGAGCTCTCTGGGTGGGCTCCTTTCTCTCAGCCTTGCCGATGCATCAGCGCCTTGGCCCAGGGAAGGGGGACCGGGGGTGGGGCTCAGGGCCTACCCACATGCTCGCGTCTGGAGGCCCCAGTGGGTCGTGGGTGGCAAGTTTCCCTTCACACAGAGAAAGACCCGGGTTCCAGCCTGACCATCCCGTGTGGCCACTGTTCTTAGCATTTACCAGGTGTGTCTAATGAGTGTTTTCTGCACCAATAATCATGCTAACAGCGCTTACTACGTGCCAGGCTAGGTTAAGAGCTCTCTTTTTATCACCGAACCGCAGCCTTCACTCCTCGGAGGATACTGTTCTATCTGCTTCTTTCAAATGGGGAAACCAAGGCACAGTCACTGGGCCAATATTTGGTAAACAATATTTGCTACTGCTGTGAACGGGGGCCACTGGGGCCTCCAGCTCTTCGGTCTCTAGCGTACGACAGCCCTTGCTTGTAGGCGGTGAGCCTCCCCGGGCTGCGGGTTCCCGTGATTCGTACCAAGCCATTCCCCCGCAGTCTCCTGCGACAGGAGCTCCACGGGTGGGTTTAGAGCTCGCACGGCTGCGAACCCGGCGCGCACGACAGTCCCCGTGAACACGTGGCTGCCGCCCCCCAGACAAGGGGGCCGAGTTCCGCCTCCGCGCTCCGGGAGGCGGGGTTCGGTTGGGAGCTGAAACCCAGCAATGCAGAGACACAGCAAATAGAAAACCTCCGCCCTACCCTCCGATACACGCTGTCTCTCCAAGAAATCCTAATTGCAATTCCTCCAAAAAAAGGATGCAGACTTGTTCGAATGGCTCCATTCATTCCTGGTGCGGGCCCTTTAAGGGGTGGTGCGCCTCCGGTTTCCGCCCGCTCTGGCTCGCGGCGCCTTCCCGCCACCAGCGCCCGCTGACTTCCACAACTAAATTTGGACGGAGTGACGTAGGACAGTGGCGCGGGCCGCTTCCGGTTGCCCATATTAGGAAAGGGCCCGTGATCGCCTTACCAGGCGGTGGCGGGGCTTCCGGGGGGACGAGGGGCGGGGCTTTACGCTCCGGACACGCCCCTCCCCATCTCCCGTCTGGCCAGCCGGAGCAGGCTGGAGCCCCAGGCTTCCTGACTCGCATTCCAGCCGTGTGGGTGGGAAGGAGAGTTTCACTTCCTTCCCTCCAGGGGCCAGGAAGGCGTGACGCCAGGAAAGCACCCCGCAGCGGGTAGGGGCGACCGGACGGCTCCCACGGAGGCCATCTCCCGGAGACGCTACAGAACGACCCTACATACACAAGAGACGACCCGCTGAGACCCCCTTCATCCCATCTCTCCCCTTCCCAATTATTTCCCCCATACAAGGCCCCCTCCCAGGTTATCCCTGACCCCTGCCCCACACTGATCTTCTCAGGCCTTGGGGCGCCCTCCCGTCCTGCCCTCCCCCCGCACGGTGGGAACTCAAAAAATTATTCCCCCCTAAAAGACCCTTCCCAAACTCGTCCCCATTCAACGATGGTGCCACACTGCGACGACCTGCCGAAGACGCCCCCGTCCCCGCCCCGCTAACCTTACCACGGAGACCCCACAATGACTTACCCGGCCCAGGCGCTATCTCAGACCCCAAGCAGCAACTCTGACGCGCAAGGGGGCGACCCTCCGAGGACTCCCTCGGATAACCCGCCCACCGTCCAGGGGAGACCAGGCCCCCTACCACTCAAAAAAGTGCTTTCCCGAAGCTTCCCTCACCCCCCAACACACAGAACGCCACTGTCACACAGAGGGACGACCCTGAGTCCCTTCGCTGATATTCCTGGCCAGTACCCAGACGGAGACCCTACACACAGAGGGCCCCCCTGGAGACCATCCTCAAAGCCACCACACCTCCCGCGACCCCCAGGCTCGCACCCAGAAAGAATCCGCGCTTCTGAAGACACCCACCTCCACGCACGCTCTCGAAGGTGACCTCCCCCCGACCCTGGAATATCTGGGACCCCCACTCACGACCACCTCGCCCCAAGGCGACCTCGAGGTGCCCCCAACTTGCCCACTTCTCAGGAAAGAGAGATTTGGAGAATGCGGCAGAACTCCCCGCAGGAGCAGGCCCGCTCCTTGCCCCGCCCCGGCAGGGAGAAGGAAGGACCACCTCTCCCCCAAACCTTGCCCAAACCCGACACTCGGGACCCTGAACTGGGACGATCTCCCAGGTGCCAGCTCAGCGAGTCCATGAAAACGTTCAACAAATCGAATGAGCCACTTCCCCAGCCATAGTCCCCAGCCGCCAGAGATAAGGGAGGCTACCATTATTTACATTGCCCGTGCCTGGAAAGGAAACTGAGGTTGAGCAGGAACAATCCGAGGACCTGAGCCTTGAACAGAGATTCCGAACTCGGACCCGAACGGGCCCAACTCCGACACAGCCCGCTACGGTGCGGCACAAGAGGGCGAAGGGGCGGGGCATGCGTACCGGAAGCTGCCTCTGCCCACAACCAAGATGGCGGCAAAGAGGGCGGAAGTGTCCGCACGTCCGGCCTTCGAGGCCTCTCTTTCTCCCCTGGCGGTCCCGCTCTCGATGGTGGCGTGACGGGGGGCGGGGGTGGTGGCGCGTTCTCCTCGGTTGGGAGAGAACCGGCCGCGAACCCAGGCCGGGAGTGGGGTTCGGCCTGGGGGGAAGGGGACTGACATGTCTCTCGAAGACCCCTTTTTTGTAGTCCGAGGGTGAGTGATAACGACGGGGGAGGGCGGAGGGTACTCCGTCCTCAATCCAGCTAGTGCCCGGGTGCTGGCCCCAGCGTGCCCGGCGGGCTAGGCAAGGCCGTCGGGGTGCAAAGTGGGAGGCGCACGCAGGGGTATGTGGGGGTCTCCTGAGTCCCCCATGCGTTTGGGTTTGCAGTCGGGGGCAGAGGTAGGCGGAAGGACCGCCTGCCCCCAGCTGCGCCCGCCGTGCCCCTGCCCGCAGCGAGGTGCAGAAGGCGGTGAACACGGCCCGCGGGCTGTACCAGCGCTGGTGCGAGCTCCTGCAGGAAAGCGCGGCGGTCGGACGCGAGGAGCTGGACTGGACGACCAATGAGCTACGGAATGGCCTGCGCAGCATCGAGTGGGACCTCGAGGACCTGGAAGAGACCATCGATATCCTGGGGCTTTGTGGCGGGGGGTGGCAGGAGAGAGCTCACTGCGGTAGCAGGGGGCCTGGGAGCCCGCCCTCGGGGAGGGCTAGACCCCTAGGGAGGGGGATGATGATGATATCTGGCTCTGGCCTTGACCCTTGACTCTCAGCCCACGTATAGTGGAAGCCAACCCAGGCAAGTTCAAGCTCCCGGCCGGGGACCTGCAGGAGAGAAAGGTGTTCGTGGAGCGGATGCGAGAGGCAGTCCAGGTCAGGAAAGGTCCTGCAGGCGGGGAGTGGGGGAAGGTTTGAGTGTCTTTTTTCTCTTCTTTTCCTTTTTTTTTTTTTAACGGAGTCTCACTCTGTCGCCCAGTCTGGAGTACAGTGTTGCCATCTTGGCTTACTGCAACATCCGCCTCCCGGTCTCAAGCGATTCTCGTGTCTCAGTCTCCTGAGTAGTTGGGACTACAGGTGCCTGCCACCATACCCGGCTAATTTTTGTGTTTTTAGTAGAGACGAGGTTTCACCATGTTGGGCAGGCTGGTCTCGAACTCCCGACCTCAGGTGATCCACCCGACTCGGCCTCTCAAAGTGCTAGGATTACAGGTTTGAGTCACCGCGCCCGGCCTGAGTGTCTTTCCTCCCTAATGCTGTCCTCACCTCCAGGAAATGAAGGACCATATGGTCAGCCCAACAGCTGTAGCATTTTTGGAGAGGAATAACAGAGAGGTAAGCCTTCCTGACCCACTCTGTCCACCTGAGCGCCTGGGGGTGACCGTGCCTTTGAGTGCAAGCCAGATCCCTCTGCCTGTGTTCACCTGTTGACAGTGCCCGTCCTCTCAGTGTGCAGTTGTCTTCTTGCTGTCTACCTGCCTGCACTTTCTCGGTGTGTGCACCTGAACTTCTCTGTGTGTGTATGTCCGTGGGTTCCTCTCTGCTATCTCCTCTGGGTCTATACTGGTTTCCTGTTGCAGGGGACGGCTGGGGGCCTGTGTACCTATCGCCTTTCTGCTTCCATGCCATTTGTCCTGTTTGCAACTGTTTCCAGGATGCATGCCTGCCTTTTGCTCTTTTTTTTTTTTTTTTGAGATGGAGTCTTGCTCTGTTGCCCAGGCTGAAGTGTAGTGGCTCGATCTCAGCTCACTGCAACCTCTGCCTCCTGGGTTCAAGCGATTCTACTGCCTCAGCCTCCCTAGTAGCTGGGATTAGAGGTGCCCATCACCATGCCCAGGTAATTTTTATATTTTTAGTAGGGTTTCATCATCCTGGTCAGCCTGGTCTCGAACTCCTCACATCTCACATCAAGTGATCTGCCCGCCTCAGCCTCCCAAAGTGCTGGGATTACAGACATGAGCCATCGCGCATAGCTTCCTTTTTTTTTTTTTTCCTGAGATGCAATCTCGCTCTGTTGCCAGGCTGGAGTGCAGTGGCGCGATCTTGACTCATTGCAACCTCCGCCTCCTGGGCTCAAGTGATTCTCCAGCCTCAGCTTCCTGAGTAGCTGGAATACAGGCACATGCCACCATGCCCGGCTAATTTTTTTTTTTTTTTTTTGAGATGGAGTCTTGCTCTGTTGCCCAGGCTGGAGTGCAGTGATGTGATCTCGGCTCACTGCAACCTCCGCTTCCCGGGTTCAAGCCATTCTCTGTCTCAGCCTCCCGAGTAGCTGGGATTATAGGCCTCTACCAGAATGCCTGGCCAAATTTTGTATTTCTTTCTTTCTTTTTTTTTTTTTTGAGACGGAGTCTCGCTCTGTCGCCCAGGCTGGAGTGCAGTGACTGGATCTCAGCTCACTGCAAACTCCGCCTCGCGGGTTTATGCCATTCTCCTGCCTCAGCCTCCCGAGTAGCTGGGACTACAGGTGCCCGCCACCACGCCCGGCTAGTTTTTTGTATTTTTTTAGTAGAGACAGGGTTTCACCATCTCTACTAAAGGATGTCTCTACAAGACAGGATGGTCTTGATCTCCTGACCTCATGATCCGCCCGTCTCCGCCTCCCAAAATGCTGGGATTACAGGCTTGAGCCACGGCGCCCGGCCACATTTTGTATTTCTAGTAGAGACGGGGTTTCAACATCTTGGCCAGGCTGGTCTCGATCTCCTGACCTTGTGATCCACCAGTTTTGGCCTCCCAAAGTGCTGAGGTTACAGGCATGAGCCATTGCGTCTGGCCAGCTTCCTTTTTTTTTTTTTGTTAAACGGAGTCTTGCCCTATTGTCCAGGCTGGAGTGCAGTGGTGCAATCTTGACTCACTGCAACCTCCACCTCCCAGGTTCAAGCAGTTCTCCTGCCTCAGCCTCCTGGGTAGCTGGGACGACAGGAGTGTGCCACTATGCCCGGCTAATTTTTGTGTTTTTAGTAGAGACGGGGTTTCCCCGTGTTGGCCAGGCTGGTCTCGAATTCCCGACCTCAGGTGATCTGCCCCCACCTTTTCATCTGTGCATGCACCTAACCTATTTGGGTGCGTGCACTTGGCCTCTGAGTGTATCTGCATTTTCCCCCGTCATATCCTCATATCCACCAATTTCCTCTGTAATGTGCCTGCCGTGTGTGTGTGTGTGTGTGTGTGTGTGTGTGTGTGTGTTTGTGTGTTTTTGTGTTTCTCCCAACCACCTCTGTCAGTCTACCTTTTCTCTTGGTGTTCTCTGTTGATATTTTTCATATGTTGAGAACCACCAGCCTTTCTTTCTCCCTCATAAGCCTACGTGGGGTCAGGGAGGGTCCTACCAGTTTGTCATCCCATAGCTGTGCCCACATGTCTTCCAGATGTGCTGCCTTGGGGGAATTGAAGTCCACACTCTAAAATACATCTGTTGAAGCCGGGCACGGTAGCTCACACCTAAAAGCTCAGCACTTCGGGAGGCCGAGGCAGGTGGATCACCTGAGGTCAGGAGTTCAAGACCAACCTGGCCAACATGATGAAACCTTGTCTCTACAAAAAATACAAAAATTAGCCAGGCGTGGTGGTGAGCACCCATAATCTCAGTTACTTGGGAAGCTGAGGCAGGAGAATTGCTTGAACCCAGGAGGCAGAGGTTGCAGTGAGCCGAGATCACACCACTGCACTCCAGCCTAGGTGACAGAGCAAGACTGTGTCTGAAATAAACAAACATCTGTTGGGCCAGGTGCAGTAGCTCAGGCCTATAATCCCAGCACTTTGGGAGGCTGAGGCGGGTGGATCACTTCAGGTCAGGAGTTCGAGACTAGCCTGGATAACATGGGGAAACCCCATCTCTACTAAAAATACAAAAATTAGCCACAGGTGGTGGCAGGTGCTTGTAATCCCAGCTAAAATCCCCCCCAAAATAAATAAATAGTAAAATGTGACATTTGCTAGCATTACTATGTGTTGGGCACTGCTCTTAGTGTCCCCCATGAATTAATTCTTTTTTTTGTTTTTGATACGGAGTCTCGCTCTGTCGCCCAGGCTGGAGTGCAGTGGCCAGATCTCAGCTCATTGCAAGCTCCGCCTCCCGGGTTTACGCCCTTCTCCTGCCTCAGCCTCCCAAGTAGCTGGGACTACAGGCACCCGCCACCTCGCCCGGCTAGTTTTTTGTATTTCTTTAGTAGTAGAGACGGTGTTTCACCATGTTAGCCAGGATGGTCTCGATCTCCTGACCTTGTGATCCGCCCGCCTCGGCCTCCAAAAGTGCTGGGATTATAGGCTTGAGCCACTGCGCCCGGCCTTTGAATGAATTCTTTAAATCCTCATTTCAACCCAGGAAACTTCCCATTTTATTTATTCTTTTTGAGGCAAGGTCACTCTGACACCCAGGCTGGAATGCAGTGGTACAATCTCAGCTCACTGCAACTACCGCCTTCCAGGTTCAAGTGATTCTCCTGCCTCAGCCTCACAAGTAGCTGGGATTACAGGCGTGCACCACCACACCTGGTAATTTATTTTATTTTATTTTATATGTTATGTTATGTTATGTTATGTTTATTTTTTGAGAGAAGGTCTTAATCTGTCACCCAGGCTGGAGTGTAGTGGTGTGATCTCGGCTCACTGAAGCCTCCGCCTCCCAGGTTCAAGTAATTCTCCTGCCTCAGCCTCCCGAGTAGCTGGGATTACAGGCACCTGCCACCACACCTGACTAATTTTTTTATTTTTAGTAGAGACGGGGTGTCACCATGTTGTCCAGGCTAGTCTCAAACTCTTGACCTTGTAATCCATCTGCCTCGGCCTCTCAAAGAGCTGGGATTACAGGCGTGAGCCACTGCGGCCGGCCCAGTTTTTGCACTTTTAGTAGATACAGGGTTTCACCATGTTGGCCAGGCTGGTCTGAAGCTCCTGACCTCAAGCTATCTGTCCACCTCTGCCTCCCAAAGTGCTGGGATTACAAGCCTGAGCTACCATGCCCGTCCTGTTCTCTGCAGTTTACAGATGAGGAAACTGAGGCACAAGGAAGTCAAATGACGGGGTCTCTGGGTCACCTTGCTAGGAAGTGGTGAGTGGGGAATGCAGGCTTTCCTGCCCCCGAGTCTGCATCCCTGACTCACCACTGTGGGGATTTGTCCCCCATGCCCCTCTGTGAGTTGGGGTCCCTCCCCGAGCCTATGTTGTGTGCCCCTGCAGATACTGGCAGGCAAGCCAGCTCCCCAGAAGTCACTCAGCGACCTGCTGGATGCCAGTGCAGTCTCGGCCGCGTCTCGCTACATCGAAGAGCAGCAGGCCACACAGCAGGTTTTGGGGCCGGTGGGGTGGATCCTGGGAGGGGAGAGAGCCTTGCAGACCGATCTGAGGTCTGAGGTCCCTTTTTGTTGTTGTTGTTGTTGATACGGAGTCTTGCTTTGTTGCCAAGGCTGGAGTGCAGTGGTGTGATCTCAGCTCCCTGCAACCTCCACCTCCCAGGTTCAAGCGATTCTCCTGCCTCAGCCTCCTGAGTAGCTGGGATTACAGGTGCCCACCACAATGCCTGGCTAATTTTTATATTTTTAGGAGAGTTGGAGTTTCACCATGTTGGCCAGGCTGGTCTTGAACTCCTGGCCTCAAGTGATCCACCTGCCTCGGCCTCCCAAAGCGCTGGGATTACAGTCATGAGCCACCGCGCCTGGCCTTCTGGGGTCCTTTTCAACAGCACCTCCCACCCCTTCGCTCTGCAGCTGATCATGGACGAACAGGATCAACAGCTGGAGATGGTGTCTGGGAGCATCCAGGTTCTGAAGCACATGTCTGGCCGCGTTGGGGAAGAGCTGGATGAGCAGGGCATGTGAGGCCAGGACCCTGGGGGTGGGCCAGGGTCTCTTGGCCACCCTGGTGTGTCTGGGCCGTCTGGGGCTGATGCCATCCTGTTCTTGGCAGCATGCTGGATGCCTTTGCCCAAGAAATGGACCACACCCAGTCCCGCATGGACGGGGTCCTCAGGAAGTTGGCCAAAGTATCCCACATGACGAGTGGTGAGTCCCCTTGGAGGCAGGGTCAGTCCTGGTGGGGGCAGGTTGTAGGTGGTACCCTGTCCCCCTGTGACCTCTGATCTTCTTGTTCCCAGACCGCCGACAGTGGTGTGCCATCGCCGTGCTGGTGGGGGTGCTTCTCCTTGTTCTTATCTTACTTTTCTCTCTCTGACCCCAGCCCTCCCTTGCAGGCTGGTCCGTTAAGCCTGGGGAGCCACCAAGCACTTTGGAGCTGGCATAGCCCCCTAGGAGGAGAGGGTCCCTCCTGGGTAGCTGGAAAGTAGAGCTTCCTGCCTGGGGAAATGTCCCCACGGCTCCCCCCAAGAGCCAGTGGTACCCTTCAGGACCCTGGGCCGAAACCACCACCACTGGTCCTGTCTCAAGTGCACTTAGGGGGTGGTGGAGGCAGGGTCACCTCAGACACACCCCTCTCCATTTCCAGTTCCGGGACCCCAAAGCCATTCGCCCCTGTGCCTTATACATGTGCCAACCTGGAAATAAAACGTCAGCCTTTTTTATACGTATTTGTGTCGTGTGGTGTGTGTTGACTGCAAATGCGTGACTGAGCCCTGATTGGGACTCCCATTCTAAGCCACTGCTTGCACAAGTGCCCCAGTGTGTGTGTGCATGTGTGCGTGTTCCGGATTCCTTTTTTTTTTTTTTTTTTTTTGAGACAGAGTTTCACTCTTGTCACCCAGGCTGGAGTTCAGTGGTGCAATCTCTGCTCACTGCAACCTCCGCCTCCTGCTTTCCAGCAATTCTCCTGCCTCAGCCTCCCAAGTAGCTGGGATTGCAGGCATGTGCCACCACACCCAGCTAATTTTTGTATTTTTAGTAGAGATAGGGTTTCACCATGTTGGCCAGGCTGGTCTCAAACTCCCGACCTCAAGTGATTTGCCTGCCTCAGCTTCCCAAAGTGCTGGGATTACAGGCGTGAGCCACCACGCCCAGGTGAGTTTTTTTTAATGGCTTAGGTTCTCTTGATCTTTTTATTTTTATTTTTTTTATTTTTTATTTTTTTTTGAGACAGAGTCTCGCTCTGTCGCCCAGGCTGGACTGCAGTGGCCGGATCTCGGCTCACTNGTTCAGTGGTGCAATCTCTGCTCACTGCAACCTCCGCCTCCTGCTTTCCAGCAATTCTCCTGCCTCAGCCTCCCAAGTAGCTGGGATTGCAGGCATGTGCCACCACACCCAGCTAATTTTGTATTTTAGTAGAGATAGGGTTTCACCATGTTGGCCAGGCTGGTCTCAAACTCCCGACCTCAAGTGATTTGCCTGCCTCAGCTTCCCAAAGTGCTGGGATTACAGGCGTGAGCCACCACGCCCAGGTGAGTTTTTTTTAATGGCTTAGGTTCTCTTGATCTTTTATTTTATTTTTTTTATTTTTTATTTTTTTTTGAGACAGAGTCTCGCTCTGTCGCCCAGGCTGGACTGCAGTGGCCGGATCTCGGCTCACTGTAAGCTCCGGCTCCCGGGTTTACGCCATTCTCCTGCCTCAGCCTCCCGAGTAGCTGGGACTACAGGCGCCCACCACCTCGCCTGGCTAGTTTTTTGTATTTTTTAGTAGAGATGGGGTTTCACCGTGTTAGCCAGGATGGTCTCAATCTCCTGACCTCGTGATCCACCCGTCTCGGCCTCCCAAAGTGCTGGGATTACAGGCTTGAGCCACCGTGCCCGGCCGATCTTTTGTTTTATTTTATTTTGAGATGGAGTCTCGCTCTGTCACCCAGGCTGGAGTGCAATGGTGTGATCTCAGCTCACTGCAACCTCCGCCTCCTGGGTTGAAGCGGTTCTCATGCCTCAGCCTCCTGAATAGCTGGGATTACAGGAATGCTCCACCATACCCAACTAATTTTTTATTTATAGTAGAGATGTGGTTTTGCCATGTTGGCCGGGCTGGTCTTGAACTTGAACTCTCGGCCTCCCAAAGTGCTGGGATTACAGGCATGAGTCACTGTGTCTGGCCTGTTTTGGGTTTGAGACGGTCTCTCTCACTCTGTCTCCCAGGTGGGAGTACAGTGGCACAATGATGGCTCACGGCAGCCTTCCACCTCAGCCTCCCAAGTAGCTGGGACCACAGGTGCATGCCACCTCGTCTGGCTATTTTATTTTTGTAGAGACAGGGTCTCCCTATATTGCCCAGGTTGGTCTCAAACTCCTGGGCTCTACTGATCCTCCTCTCTCAGCCTTCCAAAGTACTGGAATTACAGGTGTGAGCCACCGTGCCTGGCTTCTATGTTATTATTAATTTATTTATTTAGAGACGGAGTCTTGCTCTGTCATCCAGGCTAGAGGGCAGTGGCATGATCTTGTCTCACTGCAACCTCCCCCTCCCGGATTCAAGTGATTCTTCTGTCTCAGCCTCCCGAGTAGCTGGGATTACAAGTGCCTGCCACCACACCCAGATAATTTTTGTATTTTTAGTAGAGATGGGATTTTGCCATGTTGGCCAGGCTGGTCTTGAACTCCTGACCTCAGGTGATCCACCTGCCTCAGCCTCCCAAAGTGTTGGGATTACAGGCGTGAACCACCACGCCCTGCGGATCTTTTATGTTCTTTCTTCCAATGTATGAGTGCTCTTCTGAAAGCGTCATGGAGTGTGTGTGTGTGTATGGGATGTTTCTGGGGCTTGGGGTATCAGCCACAGCACAGGCAGGCATTGAGTGAGCCAGTGATGCTGTAAACTTGACAGAGCCACAGCTCCCTTTTTCTATTGAGATGGCATCTCTCTGTTGCCCATGCTGGAGTGCAGTGGTGCCATCATAGCTCACTGCAGCCTTGACCTTCCCAGTTAAAATGATTCTCCTGCCTCTGCCTCCCGAGTAGCTGCGAGTACAGGTGCACGCCACCACACCTAGCTAATGAAAAGTATTTTTTTGGGCTAGGTGTGGTGGCTCACACCTGTAATCCCAGCACTTTGGGACAGCAGCCTGACCAACATGGAGAAACCCATCTCTACTAAAAATATAAAATTAGCCGAGCCTGGTGGCGCATGCCTGTAATTCCAGCTACTCAGGAGGCCGAGGCAGAATCATTTGAACCCGGGAGGTGGTGGTTGCAGTGAGCCGAGATCACACCATGGCACTACAGCCTGGGTAACAAGAGTGAAACTCCGACTCAAAAAAACAGAAGGCCGGGTGCTGTGGCTCACGCCTATAATCCCAGCACTTTGGAAGGCCAAGGCGGGTGGATCACCTGAGGTCAGGAGTTCAAGCCCAGCCTGACCAACATGGTGAAACCCTGTCTCTACTAAAAATACAAAAATTAGCTGGGCATGGTGGTGGGTGCCTATAATTCCAGCTACCTGGGGGGACTGAGGCAGAATGGCTTGAACCCGGGAAGTGGAGGTTGCAGTGAGCCAAGATCATGCCACTCTAGCCTGGGCGACGGAGTGAGATTCCATCTCAAAAAAAAAAAGAAAAAAAATTTTTTTTCTCGTGTTGCCCAGGATTCTCCTAGGTTTAAAGAGGCTCATTGAAGCTGGGGGCTTGAGTGTGCAGAGCCAGCTCATATGTTGCGTTATCTGTATCTGGGTAACTTGCATGCGTGTTACAATCGGAGGCTATCAGTTTGCAGTCAGCAACCTGGGGCTGCTGGGCACAACCCGGGTGTGTGTTCCTCCCTGGGCCCCCCACTAACAAGCATGCGGCAAGGCTGTTACAAAGGCGTTTAGTTTATTCTCATCAGTATCACTGATATTCTCATGGTTCACATTTGCCAACGCCGCTCCTCTCCTTACAGTAGTTAAATGTGCAATCTCACTTGGGGGCCCAGGGAGGGATGGGGGCTCGGCCCAGGGTGGGGAGGGCGTTGGCACTTCACGTGGACAGGGTGGGCAGCCTGTCCTGCGTGAAAGAGGTGTGGGTGAGTGGGCGGCCAGGGAAGGGGAGTTGGCAGGGGAGGGCCCCACAGTCTTTTTTTTTTCTCTGGTGGTTGGTGATTCTCCATTCAGATTCCTTCCTGGCTGCCCAGGGTGGGGGAACCATGCAGCTCAGGGCAGGGCAGGGGAGAAGAGAAGGAAAAAGCAGCAGGCCGCCCCGGGGGGAGGGGTGGAGGGTGAACGGCAGGGCAAGGGGGGCACAGGGGTGGCTCCTGGGGTAAGGCACAACCCTGTCTTTGGCTCTCCTGGTGAGGAGTTTCCTCCCCTGCACCCCCTGCCCCACCCTTCTTCCCCACATCCCCAGACCCACACACAGTCCCGGGAGCCAGGGGGCACCTCCTGGGGTCCCTGAAACAAGTGGGCTCTGCCACCCAAGCCAGTGCCACAGGGGCTCGAGGAGGGACACCCAAGGAAAAGGCAGAGAGGGGCAGGCAGGGGCCTACCCAGGACAAGGGGGTGGGGGTGAGAAGACCCCAGGCCCAGAAGCTGCCCCCCCACCCCAACTAAGGCCTGGAAGTGGGGGAGCACCTTCCTTTCGGGGGTCTGGCTGGAGCCCCGGTCTGCCCCTCGGCCTCTGTCAGGCCCAGCCGCTTGCCAAGTGACCAGGGCATTGTGCTTTGGGGTAAACGCTGGGGTGGAGTGGTAGGCCAGGAGGCGGGGGGAGAGGAGGGGCGACTAAGGTGCTTGTGCTTTAGCTGGGGGTGTCAACATCCCCCACTCAGACCGGCTGGGGGCTAACATGCCAGGCCCCGGCCAGGAAGACAGTGCCAAGACCCCAGCCAGACCCTGGCACTCATGACTGACCCCCGCAACAAGCAGATGTTAAGAGGGACCCCCAGTAGGCCGGTGGGGCTGCTGGTCCCATCAGGGGATGGTCTCTGAATCAGATTCCAAGGGTCCAGTCGGGGCTGGCCCCCACTCCATCTCCTGAAATCCCCCTGCCCCTGGAGAGACCCCTGGGAGCAGTGGGTAGGCAGGGGTTGGGGAGGCAGAGGAGAGGCAGGGAGGGCGAGGGTCAGAAACACAAACAAGGATGTGGATGTGGATGGTGAAATGACACCCCGTGTAGGGGGATGGGGAGTTTAAAAAAAAAAAAAAACTCTCTGCCTTCACATGAAAATCTAAAACAACAACAAAAAACCACCCACTCTGGGCGAGAACAAAAAGAGAGGAATGGTAAAAGAGAAAATTCTGCAAACAACTGCTAACAATGGAAGTGGACCCGGCCCGGCCCTGCCCTGCCCTGCCCTGCCCTGCCCCCAGGAGCTGGGCCCAGCCAACCAGCCAAGGCCTGGGACACCCTTAAACTATAGCCCTGTTGGGGAAGGTGGACAGGGGAGGGGGAACCCGGTGGGACCCACAGGAGCCTAGGCAGCAGCTGGGACTGGAGTCCTACCATGGAAACACACACCCACACCCCCCCCCCACACACACACACATTCAGGCTGCCCCCAAGTCCCCCGACACCATCCTGCCTTCCACGGCACCCCCCACCCCTGGGGACCGAGGAGGACAACAGACACAGCCCCATTGGTTTGAAAAATAAAAGGAATCTTATACTTCAATATTTCATTCGCTAAAAAAATGTTTTAAAAATTATGTACAGGGGGTGCCAGGAGCCCTGCCGTGGGGTGGGGTGGGGAGATGGAGGGAGGGGCAGCAGACCCCCAGTCTGCTCCCCTGGGTTCCAACCCAGGTCCTACTGCCTCTTGTATCTTCATTTGTTTGAAAGCAAAACTTCTGCACACACACACACACACACACACACACACGCTCTGCCAGCCCTGGAAACCTCTCATTCTATCCTCCGAGACCCTTGGTCTGCCCCCAAGAGCCCCCCCCCCGCTTTAGGACCTGCCTCTCTGAGGCCCCAGAGGACCAATGGGGGCAACAGAGATGGAAAAGAGGAGAAAGGGCACCGGGCACACCACTGCCGGCCACCTTAGGTCAGTTGTGCAATTTCTCGGAGCCTCAGTTTCCCCAGCTGTAAAATGGGTAGTCCCCATGGCCTCGCCTACCCCAGCCCCCAGGCGCAGGGACAGACGAGGGTGACAGGAAGGCGCTTTTGGAGACGTGGAAGCACTGGGAGGTGGTGGGAGGGGTCCTGAGAACCCCTGGGGCCCCCTCAAGTCCCAAGGGGCTGCAGTGAGGGGCGGAGGCTGAAGAAGGCTTCCGCGAGGTGGCCCAGGGCCTGGGGAGGGGGTCTTCCCAAGACCCCCAGGCCAGCCCCCTCCCCTGGCAGGCCTGGTGAGTGTGGAGATGACGGCTAGGGGTTAGGTTGGGGAGCCAGAACTCCCCCACTGCACGAGTGTGTGTTAAAGAAGGCAACACGGACCTCACGCCACCTGTCCTGCAGTCCTCTCCCGGCCCAGCTCTTGGTGGGGGAAGGGGGTGGGACAGGAGGGGCAGAGGGCCGGGAACATGCAGCACCCACCGCGGGTCCTGGGGAGGGACAGACAGTAGCTCATGACCAAGATGGCGGGTGTGTGTGTGTTGGGAGGGGGAGTGTGAGGCCCCGCAGGAGGCCGGACAGGTTACTGCAGGGCCTCGGCCGAGGGACCCGCCTCTCCCTCGTGGCTGGCGGTCTCGAAGCCATGCTCCACACCCATCATGTCCGGCTCGATCTTGCCCGTTTCACTGATGAAGGTGGTGTAGGCGTCATCCTCAGCCTTGAGCACCTTGACCTTGGGCATCCAGCTCTTGCGCACGACGCGGCGGGCGTTGGTGCACATGTCGGCCGCAATGGCATTCATCTCGCTCTCCTTGAAGTTGGGGGCAAAGTTCTGGCAGTAGTCTGTGGGGCAGGGTGGGTGTGGCCTTGGCACAGGGGCCAGGTGACTCCCACAAGGCCTACTCACCAGCCCCCCCCACCAGCATCTGTGACTCCCCGTCAAAGGGGAGACGAGTGAGGCCACGCGGCCAGGACACCGCACCATGTGCACCCAGCCCTACACTGGACTGAGTTCAGCTATGTATGGGGATGTGTGGGTTTTGATGGGATGGCCCCGTGTTCTTGAAAAATTCGGATCATTTGCCAGAATTTAGTAACTAGGAGAGGCCACCCGAAAATCTAGATGCCCCCCATGAGGAGTGGCTAGCACTGTCTGGCTGCCTCATCCCTCCCAGACTGCCCTGAGTTCGAGACCCTCCTGCCTGACACAGGCTCCCTGGCTTCCCTTCGGCACCCGCATTCCCCAACCACGAATAAATCTCTAAGCAATCACAGCTGGTTTCCCAGCAAGGCTAGACTGAGTCCCGGAATGCTTCTCAACACCAAACTCTAGCCCCCTCTGAGAGCCAAGGCTGACAGAAAACGTCAACCTGCATGCCCGGGGCCCATGCCCCGTCCAGCTGGGCCGACACTCACACTTGACGGCGTGGAGCACGCGGCTGTCCAGGGGCTTCCGGCGGGGATCATTGGTAGAAGATCGGATGCCGGTGCCGCAGCTATTGGCCAGTGTGTTCCTGGGGGCAGGGGACATGGAGGGAGTCAGCGCTCAAGTTGGTGGTGGTGGGGACATGGGGCAACCCCACCCCCCTCCCTGTGGCTGTGGCAAGGGCCTTACCGGTCAAAGAAGGAGGCCAGGAGCCGCCGCAGCAGAACCTTGTGCCGTGTGCCTGCGCTGACGTGGCAGTTCATCAGCTGCGCCCTCGTGATGTATACGTTGGTGCCTGGTGAGGGGAAGCCAGAAGATGGCCTGGGGTGCCCCCAAACCGCCACAGCCCCCATGATGCCAGGCCTCATCTCAGAACACCCCAGCCCCTCCCTGGCTCTGGGTCCCAAAAACTCACCTAGGGACCTTCTCCCCTATACCTCTACCCACCAAGGGCAGTCAGGGGAGGCTCCTTGGGACTCCCCCCACCTCATCAGTGCTCAGGAAAGGACAGAAAGGGTGGCTTCACCATCCTCAGGACGCCTGCTGTGTGGCCAGTCATGCCACAAGCCTGTGTGAGGTGGGCACGCTGGCTGTCACCAGCTAGAGATGAGCCCAAGCTCGGCAGGACCAATAGGGAGTGGAGGCTCACACCCAGGCACTCTGACCCAAGGGCCAAACACAGTCTTCTTTTTTTTTTTTTTTGAGACAGTCTCGCTCTGTCGCCCAGACTGGAGTGCAGTGGCACAATCTTGGCTCAATGCAATCTCTGCCTCCCAGGTTCACGCCATTCTCCTGCCTCAGCCTCCCCAGTAGCTGGGACTACAGGTGCCCGCCACCACGCCCGGCTAATTGTTTGTATTTTTAGTAGAGACGGGGTTTCACCTTGTTAATCAGGATGGTCTCGATCTCCTGACCTCATGATCCGCCCGCCTTGGCCTCCCGAAGTGCTAAGCCACTACGCCCGGCCTCTCTTTTTTTTTAAGAGATGAAGTCTCACTCTGTCGCCCAGGCTGGAGTGCAGCGGCCACCATAGCTCACTGCAGCCTTGACCTCCTGGGCTCAAGGGATCCTCCCATCTCAGCCTCCTGAGTAGCTGGGACTACAGGCATTCGCCCCCCTGCTTGCCCAAATTCTTTTTTTTTTTTTTTTTGGAGACGGAGTCTTGCTCTGTCGCCTGGGCTGGAGTGCAGTGGCCGGATCTCAGCTCACTGCAAGCCCCGCCTCCCGGGTTCACGCCATTCTCCTGCCTCAGCCTCCTGAGTAGCTGGGACTACAGGCGCCCGCCACCTCGCCCAGCTAGTTTTTTGTATTTTAGTAGAGACGGGGTTTCACCGTGTTAGCCAGGATGGTCTCGATCTCCTGACCTCGTGATCCGCCCGTCTCGGCCTCCCAAAGTGCTGGGATTACAGGCTTGAGCCACCGCGCCTGGCCCAAATTCTTAACCTAGGTAGTAACTGACCTTCACAGGAGCCCAGGAGTAGCTTTTCTACCCATGTGGCCAAACAATAATTGCCCATGCTCACCCCGACCCCTTAAGTCAGAGACCTAGAGCCCAGGCCTTGCTGTATCGCCACCTCCATCTCACCAACGCCCCCACCCTGAGGGTGGCTGTTACCAACACTACAGCACAGATAGGGAAACTGAGGTGCTGGGGGCTCCTAACTAGCTGCCCAGCCCAGGCCAGCTGGCTCCAAAGTTGTGGAGGGGAGAGATCTGGGGCAAGGCCAGCCCACCTGTCACCAGCTCCAGCTTCTCAGAGGGGTCGCCCTCGTCGTAAAGCTTGGGGTGGCAGCGGTTCCCAATCTGGTTGATAAGCTCAGCCGGGAGAGACGCCAGGTCTTGCCGAACCCGGATGCGATTCCGGGACTCGGGGGCCACCTGCTCCGGGAGGGCCTCTACCTTCTCGGCTGCAGGGAGAGAGTGGAGCACGAGTGGCAGGAGAGGCAGGGGTTGCTGGCGGGGTGGGGGGCAGGGCGGCACCTCACCTGTCTGGCCGACGTTCATCATGCTGTACATGGTGTACATGTTGCAGATCTGCCGGTACTGCTCATCCATGCCCTCCTCGCCGCCGTCCTCCTCCTCGTCCTCCTCATTGTGGTAGGAGCCAGGGCTGTCGCTGGTGTAGGCGCTCGAGGTGCCTGGGCTGGTCCGCTCCGACGTGCTGGGCCCACTGACCACGCCCCCTGCTGCCGCCACCCCACCGGCTGGCTGCCCTGCTCCCGTGGCCACGGCGGGCTGGGCTGCTGCCACCACCGGAGCCTGTTGGGGTGGCGGGGGCTGGTGAGGCCGGTTGGCAGCCAGGTCCGGCGTGGAGAACTTGGCCATTTTGCGGCTGCCGTTGCTGCTGCCCCCAGCCTCCTTCTGGCCACTGTCCCACAGCCGCTTGGCCACGGGCATGCACTGCACAGAGTCCGACTCCTGCTGCTCTGTCTTCACCCGCGACACGAGGGGCAGTGGGGTGCTACAGGCTGGCCAGCCCGACGTCTGAGCCACGGGGCTCTGGGGCTCCGACGATGGGGCCTCCTCTGCGTGCAGGCCCTGGGAGTCGCAGCTCGGGGAGCTCACCTTGAGGAAGAACTCGGTGCCCTTCTCCATGATCTCCTGGATCTGCAGGAAGCCAGCCGTGTACATGAGCAGGAACTGGTCACCCACGTTCATGCTCAGCCGGCCCGTGTAGCAGAAGCTCAGGATCTGCTGGAAAGACTGGGGTTGCACGGCCGCCGGCAGCTCCACCACGGCGCTGCGGCTGTTGTTGAACAGGTCCCGGAAGTAGGAGCTGCTGGCAGCCAGCACAGCCCGGTGGGCCTTGAAGGCATGGCCCTTGACCACCACCGACACGTCACAGTACAGGCCCTGTAGCCGCTGCTCATTGAGGCACTCCAGGATGCTGTTGCCGAAGTTCGGAATCTCCATCTGCAGTGTCTGGGCCATGGTGGCGGCTGCACAGGGGGCAGGGAGGAATGGAGAGACAGAGATGGAGGAAAAGGGTCAGGCGGCAAATGTGGGTGCTGGCCTAGCCCTGGCCCCAAACACCTCCCCTGCTGGAGGGACATCCACATGATGGAATCTGCCATAATGCTAAACCGCACAGAGCCCTCTACCCTATCTGTCCTGGTACAGACTCACTTTTACAATATGTGGTCAAATCTGCTAACCTAGTTGCAGACCAGGGTGGCCACGCGCTGTCCCTTGCAAAGAGGAGGGGGCAAACGCATACTTATTCCATATGTACTTAAAGAGTAATTGAATCTGCTTAAGTGCTCGGAAGAGTGGCTAGGACACAGTGTGCTACCTCTGAGTGCCAGCTATTACTAGCACCAGGTACATATATGGTATCTCTGCAGTGTACTGGCATGGAAATGCCAGTAAGGTAGGGTCATCTGACTGTGCACCAGAGTCTGCAGTGCTGGGCACATGACCCTCAATCAGTTTGTTGAATGACTAAATGATCACTCAAGAAATTACATGAGGTCGGGCGTGGTGGCTCACTCAAGTAATCCCAGCATTCTGGGAGGCTGAGGCAGGCAGATCACTTGAGGCCAGGAGTTCGAGAGTTGGCAGCTTGGCCAACATGGCAAAACCCTGTCTACCAAAAATACAAAAATTAGCCAGGTGAGGTGGTGTGGGCCTGTAGTCCCAGCTACTAGGGAGGCTGAGGCCAGAGAATTGCTTGAACCCAGGAGACAGACATTGCAGTGAGCCGAGATCACGGCACTGTACTCCAGCCTGGGAGACAGAGTAAGACTGTCTCAAAAAAAAAGAAAAAAAAGGAAAAATAAATTACACGAGGCTGGGTGCAGTGGCTCATGCCTGTAATCCCAGCACTTTGGGAGACCGAGGCATGTGGATCACTTGAGCCTAGGAGACTGAGACCAGCCTGGGCAACATGGCAAAACCCTGCCTCTTATGAAAAATACAAAAATTAGCCCGGCGTTGTGGAGCACACCTGTGGTCCCAGCTACTAAGGAGGGTGTGCGGGGGTGGATCTGTTGAGCCCAGGAGGTCAAGGCTGCAGTGAGCCGTGATTGCGCCACTACACTCCAGCCTGGGCAACAGACAGAGACACTGTCTCAAAAATAAATAAAGAAAGAAAGAAAACATGAAAACATCTTACATGAAAACATCTCTAGTCATCAAGGAAATTACAAGAAAACATCCCTAGTCACCAGGGAAATGCAAATCCTAACCACAATGAGACACCATCTCACACCCACTAGGCTGGCTAGAATCAAAAAAGTTGGCGAGGATGAGAAATCTGGAACCCTCTTCCACTGCTTGTGGGAATGTCAAATGGCACAGCCACCATGGGGAACAGTCTGACGGTTCCTCAAACGGTTAAAGAAAGTTACCATATGACCCAGCAATTCCACTCCTGGAATTCATGCCCAGGAAAAACAAAAACATTTGCCCGCATTGAAAACCTGTACACAAACTTTCACAGCAGCATTATTCACAATAGCCCAAAGGTGGAAACGATCCAAACGTCCATCTGCGGATGGATGGGCCAACCAAATGTGGTCAGTCCATACAATGGGATATTATTCAGCTATAAAAAGGAAGGAAAGTCTGACACACGCTACAACATGGATGTCCCTGGAAACATTATTCCAAGTGAAAGAGGCCAAACAAAAGGATCACAGATTGTATGATCCATTTATAGGAAATGTCCAGGACAGGCAAATCCATGCAGACAGGAGGCAGATTAGTGGTTGCCAGGGGCTGGGAGGCAGGGAGAATGGGGGTGTGGTGAGGGAAAGCAAAGGTATGTGGGGTTTATTCTTTTTTTTTTTTTTTGAGATGGAGTCTCACTCTGTTGCCCAGGCTGCAGTGCAGTGCTGCGATCGTGGCTCACTGCAACCTCTGCCTCCCAGGTTCAAGTGATTCATCCTGCCTCAGCCTTCCTGAGTAGCTGGGCTTATAGGTGCGCACCACCACACCAGCTAATTTTTGTATTTTTAGTAGAGATGGGGTTTCACCATGTTAGCCAGAATGGTCTCGAACTCCTGACCTCAGGTGATCCACCTGCCTCAGCCTCCCAAAGTGCTGGGATTACAGGCATGAGCCATCACGCCCGGCTGGGGTTTATTCTTGATGTAATGAAAAATCTTCTAAAACTGTGGTGATGGTTGCATAACTCTGTGAATATACTAAGACCATTAACTGTACACTTTAAATGGGTGAAATGCATGGTGTGAGCATCTCAATAAAGTTGTTAAAAAAAGAAAGAAAGGAGGAAACCGTGAGACTGATTTCCTCTGGGCAAAAGTGGGGAGGAGACTTGCAAAGTACACTTTCAGGTCTTTTGAATTTTAAACCTGGTGAACGAAATGCCTATTTGCAGAAGTAAATAAAATTTAAAAAGAAATAAAACTGTGAAATCATGCCATACACATTTAATTCAAGCAAATTAGCTCAAAAGTGCTCGAGGGCAGGAAGGGGAGGAAGAAATGGGAATTTTTTTTTTTTTTTAAAGAGACAGGGTCTCATCCTGCCATCCAGTCTAGAGTGTTGTGGCAAGATCATAGCTCACTACGGGTCTTGAACTCTTGGGCTCAGGGGATCCTCCTGCCTCAGCTTCCTGAGTAGCTGAGACTATAGGTGTACATCACCACGCCTAGCTAAGTTTTAAACTTTCTGTAGAGACAGGGTCTTTCTATGTTGCCCAGGCTGGTCAAGAACTCCTGGCCTCAAGTGATCCCCCACCTTGGCCTCCGGAAATGGAAATTGATGCTGCTCAGAGAGCCCACCCCCCACAATGAACAGCTTGGGGAGGTGGCGGAAGTGGGAGTCTCAAAGTGTTAACTTCTGCATCGGACCCTGTACTGCCTCTTCCAGGAGGAAGAACTGGCTGTGTGGGACGTGAGAAGGCTGTCCGCCACACTCTGGGGCAGTCATCAAAGGGCCTCAAAGGAAGGTGTGGCTTTCTACCTCACCCCACTGGTAAAAGTGAGAATTATTTTCTTTTCTTTTTTTTTTTTTTTTTGAGATGGAGTCCTGCTCTGTCACCCAGGCTGGAGTGCAGTGGCACGATCACAGCTCAATGCAAGCTCCGCTTCCCAGGTTCACGCCATTCTCCTACCTCAGCTTCCCGAGTAGCTGGGACTACAGGAGCCCGCCACCACGTCCGGCTAATTTTATGTATTTTTAGTAGAGACGGGGTTTCACCATGTTGGCCAGGATGATCTCGATCTCCTGACCACAGGTGACCCACCTGCCTCGGCCTTCCAAAGTGCTGGGATTACAGGCATGAGCCACCGCGCCAGGCCTTTTTTTTTTTTTTTAAATTGAGATGGAGTCTCACTCTGTCGCCCAGGCTGGAGTGCTGGGATTCCAGGAGTGAGCTATCACGCCCAGCCTCCTCTGTAATTCTATAGGGTCTCTAGAGTCCTAACTGGGTAGAGTGCGAGTGAGAAGTCTTCCCTAAGACAGACCTTTCCGGAGAGACTCCAGCTGGCCAGTGGGAGAAACTAACAAGTACGTGCAAAGGCCCTGGCGCAGGAATGCACACCTTCCCTCCCTCCCAGTTAGCTCTCAAGCACCTTCCATGTTTCATTAGCAACTCCACTCAGATCTGACTCCCTGGGCTGGGCACTGAGAATACAGTGGCCACTCTGCTCTGATCTGGTAACACCTGTTCAGTCTGAAAGGGCTGCTATGAGGAATAGAAGTGGCAAGTGTTCAAAGGCTCAGAGGTGCAACCTAAGTTGAGTCCTGGCTCCAGCCCCGACCTGCTCCTCCGACCAGGAGCTCCAAATCTCTGCTTTCTCCATTTGGAAATCGAGGCTGAGGAGGCCAACTGATTCTACAAACTCAGCCTACACTTATTGTTACTGAATGATCATTCAAGAAATTACACGGAAACGTCACTAGTCATCAGGGAAATGTGAATCCTAACCACAGTGAGATACCATCTCACTCACTGAGCTGCTACGCCGGCAGGCCACAGGCAAGATGCAGGCCCTGCCCCTTTGCAACACCCAGGCGAATGGAGGAACCAACTCACAACTTCTATGAACTCCCTGAATCCTCTTAGCAAGACTTCAGGGCTGGTTTCATACTCTCCTTGCAAAGCTAGAAAAACTGAGGTCATGTGGAAATTAAGGACTGTCCTGAGGTCATCTAAAAATTCATCCACCAGGTTCAAAATTCAAAAGATATATCCTGAAGGGTGGGATGGCTCAAGCCTGTAATCCCAGTACTTTTTTTTTTTTTGAGACAGTCTTGCTCTGTCGTCCAGGCTGGAGTGCAATGGCGCCATCTTGGCTCACTGCAACCTCTGCCTCCTATGTGATTCTCAGCCTCCTGAGTAGCAGGGCCTATAGGCGTGTGCCACCACGTCTGGCTAATTTTTGTACTTTTAGTAGAGATGCGGTTTCACTATATAGGTCAGGCTAATATTGAACTACTGACCTCAAATGATCCTCCCGCCTTGGCCTCCCAAAGTGCTAAGATTACAGGCATGAGCCACCGCACCTGGCCAATCCCAGCACTTTGGGAGGCCGAGTCAGGCGGATCACCTGAGGTCGGGAGTTCAAGACCAGCCTGGCAAACACGGTGAAACCCGTCTTTATTAAAAATACAAAAATTAGCTGGGCATGGTGGCAGGTGCCTGTAAACCTAGCTACTCGGGAGGCTGAGGCAGGAGAATCACTTGAACCTGGGAGGGTGGAGGTTGTGAGCCAAGATCGTGACACTGCACTCTAGCCTAGGTAACAGAGTGAGACTATGTCTCAAAACAAAAACAAACAAAAAAAGCCAAGAGATGTCCTAAGGTATCTGCTACCCCCTACCACTTACATGCCAGAAAGTGGTAAGGCCGAGATTCAAACCAGGGTCTGTCTAGGCATTACAGCCTGTGACTTCCCTTGCTTGTATCCTCCTTCCTCTTCCCCTCCTCAAAATCACTGCCACCATCCTACAAAAACACAAACAAAACAAAACAAAACCAAATCCCAAAACATCCTTAGGACAGAGGGTGGAGGCTGGATCTAGGAATCCCAGTTACAAGGCAGCAAAAATCTCCTCTTGGGAACTCAAACTCAGAGCTGAATGGGCCAGGAGCTGGCCCCTCTGCATGAAGACGCAGGAGAAACAAGCACCATGTTGGGGGGCAAAGGACAGAGCCCAGAGAGCCTACTTCCAGGGTCCTGGCAGCCCTGAACCACCTCCCTAGGCAGCCAAATTAAAGCCACCCCTGGTACTGGGGCCCAAATGACAAGGACCAAGATGGTCAAGGGAAGAGGCTGGCATCCCAGTTCCTAGAGGGGTGCTCCAAGCTCATTCCCCAGGGAGGACGAAGACAGGACAGGTGTGCAGTGCAGCCAAAACCCCTCACCTCCCTGTGCCCCAGTTTGTTCATCTGTAAAATGGGCTGTTCATCCAACCCATCCTGATGAACCAGATCCTCCTTTGTGGGAGGTGCTGGGGACACAGTCCTAAAAGGACCAGCTGTGCTTATGTGGAGCTGTCTAGTGAGGAGACACAGGGGATGATTTAATTACAGTTGGGGTGGGTATGTCAACTGAGCAGATGGCCTTGGTGGCAGGGACCATTAAAGGTTGAGCAACAGCCAGGACAGAGATAACACTCCTGGGCAGGAAGGTATCGGGTGTGGTCCAGGGACCCAAAGAAAGCTGGTGTAGCTGGAGGGCGATGCAGCAGGGACAGGACTGCCAGGAAGGGTATGGGACAGGTGGGGTCCTGGCCTAGGGAGTGTGGACATCTTTGAAAGTGAGTCCCAGGGTCAGGGCAGCATTTTAAGAGTTGTATGTATAGGCCAGGTGCGGTGGCTCACGCCTGTAATCCCAGCACATTGGGAGGCCAAGGCAGATGGATCACCTGAGGTCAGGAGGTCAAGACCAGCTTGGCCAACTTGGTGAAACCCCGTCTCTACTAAAAATACAAAAATTAGCTGGGTGTGGTGTGCACATCTGTAGTTCCAGCAACTTGGGACGCTGAGGCACGAGAATCGCTTGAACCTGGGAGATGAAGGTTGCAGTGAGCCAAGATCAAGCCACTGCACTCCAGCCTGGGCAACAGAGCGAAATTCCATCTCAAAAAAAAAAAAAAGAAAAGAAAAAAGAAAAAAAGAGTTGTATGTAGAGTTAACCCCTCCAAGGGGACTGTCAGCTCGATGAAGGCAGACATTCTGGCTGGTTTTATTCAACATTAGTTCTTTAGAATGAAATAGATGCTCAATAAATATTTGTAAATGTGTTAAAGAACAGTACAGAGAGGCTGGGCACGGTGGCTCACGCCTGTAATCATAGCACTCTGGGAGGCAGAAGCAGGAGGATCCCTTGAAGCCAGGCGTTCAAGACCAGCCTGGGCAACACAGCGAGACCTCTATCTCTACAAAAAATTTAAAAATTATTGGGGCTTGGTGGCTTGCACCTGTAGTCCTAGCTACTTGGGAGGCTCAGGTGGGAGGATCACTTGAGCCAAAAAGCTAGAGGCTGCAGAGTGATGACTTTGCCACTATATTTCAGCCTGGGTTACACAGCGAGACCCTGTCTCTAAAAACAAAAGCAAAACAAAAAAACCGCATCCCCCGACCCCGCTACCCCGCCAAAACCAACCAACCAACTAACCAACCAACCAAAGAAACAGTGCAGAACGGGCAAAGGACTACTTCAAGGTGACCTTACCAAGCTCCCGGCACCGGCCACAGGTAATTTTTTTTTTTTTTTAAAGACAGGGTCTCACTATGTTGTACAGGCTGGTCTCGAACTCCCCCATTTGGCAATGGAGACTGAAAGGTTTTGGGGATAACAGGAGGCAACAGAGATGTGGGGGGTTGGGAAGGTGGCCCAGGTGCCCTCCTGAGAATGACAGCCAACCTGATGCTCAGACTGGGGTCCCCTATACCTTGCAAACCCCAGCTTCAGAGCCCAACATCCCAGCACCGAGGGCTTTGGAGCCTTTGATTAGCAATTGGTCCAAACAGCTCAGCCAATTAGCACACGGGAACCCTCCCTCCCTCCATGCTGCTGGGGACGAGCGGAGTGGTGCAATGAGTCTGTGAGCCACAGTGACCTGAATGCTGTTCCGTCTGGTTCCCCAGTAGCCCCTGCACAGAGTGGATGGGGTGAGCTGCAGTGTGGGCCAGAGCAGACCCATCTCTGGGAACCCCTCCATCCGTCTGTGATTGGCCCAATCCTGCCCAATGGACTTAGGAGAAAAACTACGTGGGGCCCTGCAAGAAGCCCTCACCCAGGCCAGCCCCAGGAATGGAGCTAGCATGACTGGACTCTCAGAGGAAACGGGTCTCTCACTGGCAGGTCCCTGACAGGGTCACCTGCTGGCTGAAGCAGGGGTGGGATGGAGTCGACGATTGAGGCCTCTAAACCACCTAATGGTTCTAGTCCCCACCAAATCCCCACCTAGGTCAGGCTCAAACACACTGCCCGGTCCCCCTCTACTGCGGTGAGGCCTTTACCCAAGCTGTGCACCCTGCCCGGAATACCTTCTTCCTCCACCCTCAGCTACTCACTTCTCCAGGCTAGAGAAGATGTCCCTCTCCTGCCCCACCCCAGCCACAGTGCCCTTAAGCTTACCTCTGAGGAAACTAAGTCCCACTTGACTATAAACTCCCCAAGGGCAGAAAACCCTATCAGAATAATCTCTCCTTAAAATTCAGCATATCAGCACCCCTGAGGGTGTGGGGGACAAGGGCAGGAGGCCACAGGGCAGTTGGGACCTTCCTGGCCAGGACAGTACCTAGTCCTGGCCCTGCACGTGAACAGATCTTCTGGTGAGACCCAAGGGCACAGCACACGGTTTCCATGACTTCCCAACAATTACTCAATAAATATTTGCCAGGTCCCTGCCTGGGCAGGCCACAATGGTGGCAAGTAGCCCTGCCTCTGGAGCTCACAGTCCGGCAGGAGACAGGGCCATTCATCCTTGGTCACACAGATCAATGTGCTGCACATCGGTGTGACTGACCTTGCCCAGAAGCGGTGACACTGGAGCTGAGATCTAGGAAGAGCAGTAGTGGATGGGGAGTATGGCCCTTCCAGAAAGGGTTTTTACCTCCAGGGGACTGGGCTCAGTCTCAGGGCTCTGCTATGGACGGAGTAAGTCCCTCCAAATTCACAGATTGAAACCCTAAGCCCCAGTGTGCCTGTATCTGGAGATAAAACCTTTAGGAGCTAATCACGGTTAACTGAGGTCATAAGAGTGTATTAAGAAGGCAGCTGTCCGTATGCCACGAAGACAGCCCTCACCAGAACCTAACCACACTGGCACTCTCATCTCAGACTGAAAGTCCCCAGCTCTCTGAAATATAAATGTCTGTTGTTTAAGTCACCCAGTCTATGATATTTTGTTGTGTGGCAGCTTGAGCTAAGACAGGCCTGAAGCACCATCTATTCACTGATGCCCCCCCACTGGAGTCTTTGGCCCGGACTTCCCTGTGAACGCCAGACTCGCACACACCCCAGACTCCTCCACTCAACACTTTCAGGACCCGGCTCCAGTCCTTCCCAAAACCTGTGAATGCCGTAGCTTCACTAGCTATGGCCGTCCTCACTCAGATCCTTGGATTCATCTTCAACTCCTTCAAAACCACTTTGCACCACCTTGGCCCCAAGTGACACTGCTTGGGCCCCTACAATGCTTTATTGGGGCCCCTGGCAGTCTGCCCTGCTTGCTCTTGGACCTACTAGAATGGGAATGGGACAGCCATAGCTCTTCATACTCTCCCCGGGTCACATAAAGCCCTTTCTCTACTCATTTTTTTTTTTGGAGACAGGGCCTTGCTCTGTCACCCAGGCTGGAGTACAGTGGCACCATCATAGCTCACTTCAACCTCAAACTCCTGAGCTCAAGCAATCCTCCCACCTCAGTTTCCCAAATAGCTAGGACCACAGAAGCTACATCCAGCTAATTTTTTTTTCTTTTTGAGGCAGAGACTCACTCTGTCGCCTAGGCTGGAGTGCAGTGGTGGGATCTCAGCTCACTGCAAGAATTGTTCAAGCAATTCTCCTGTCTCAGTCTCCTGAGTAGCTGGGATTGAAGGTAACCACCACCATGCCCAGTTCATTTTTGTATTTTTTAGTAGAGATGGGCTTTCACCATGTTGGCCAGGCTGGTCTCGAACTCCTGATCCCAAGTGATCCACCCCCCCCCCCCCACAAAGTGCTGGGATTACAGGTGTGAGCCATGGTGCCCGACCCATCCAGTTAATTTAAAAAATATATATTTTTTGGTAGAGATATGATCTCACTATATTGCTTGGGCTGGTCTCCAACTCCCAGCCTCGAGTGGTCCTTCTGCCATAGCCTCACAAAACACTGAGATTATAGGGATGAGCCACTACGCCTGACCAACAAAGCCCTTCCCCACACCAACTCCTAAGCTTGATTCTCCCTGCTTGACTTATCCTTCATGGGAGTTCCTATGATTTAGCAAGCTGGGTATTTTTCTTTTTCTAAAAAAAATTATTTTTTTTGTGCATTTTTTAGTAATAGAGATGAGGTCTCCCTAATATTGCCCAGGCTGGTCTCAAACTCCCGGGCTCAAGCGATCCTCCTGCCTCGGTCTCCCAAAGTGCTAGGATTACAGATGCGAGCCACCACCCCCGCCAAACTGGGCATTTTTTTGGGCTTCAGCTTCATGTCAGTTTCCCTGGGGCAGGGAGTTTGCCTGTGTAGACCCCTGTTGTGTCCTCTACCCCTAGGACCTGACCAGGTACACAGTGGGTGCTCACAGTCCTTTATGGAAAGAATGAACAAAGAATTATTTCCATTCCTCCTAATCTAAACTCCCTTTTTTTTGTTCCACATTAACGTGGCTCAAACAGGAACAGGGCTCAGAAATATGATCTGTGGCTGGGCAGACAGATGACCTCCTCTGACAGTGGCCAAGGTGGGTAGCCAGCAGTCAGGGGCCTACTGGGACCTCAGTGTTACCTGACAAATTGCTCACACTGCCGGTGGATCCTGCCATCTGTGGGAAGGGCGTTGGCAGGATGATTCCTGGGAGTAGTAACTGCCAGCTCTTAGGGAAGAGAGCCGCGGAATTCCCCAGCCAGCAAGGGCCTATGAGAGACTGTCAAAGGCACAGTCCTTTCCTGATGTCTTTCCAGGGAAGCTGTGACATGGCCGTCGACAGATGCTATGGTCTGAATGTTTGCATCTCCCCAAAATTCACACACTGAAGCCTATCTCCAATGTAGTGGTATTAAGAAGTGGGGCTGGCTGGGCGCAGTGACTCATACCTGTAACCCCAGCACTTTAGGAGGCCAAAGAGGGCGGATCACGAGGTCAGGAGATGGAGACCATCCTGGCTAACACGGTGAAACCCCATCTCTACTAAAAATACAAAAAATCAGCCAGGCATGGTGGCACGTGCCTGTAATCCCAGCTACTCGGGAGGCTGAGGCAGGAGAATCACTTGAACTCGGGAGGCAAAGGTTGCAGTGAGCCGAGATCATGCCTATGCACTCCAGCCTGGCAACAGAGCAAGGCATCGTCTAAAAAAAAAAAAAAGTTAGGCCTTTCAGCCAGGTATGGTGGTTCACGCCTGTAATCCCAACACTTTGGGAGGCCGAGGTGGGCACATCACCTGAGGTCAGGAGTTCAAGATCGAAACTAGCCTGGCCAGTATGGTGAAACCCCATCTCTACTAAAAATACAAAAATTAGCTGGGTGCAGTGGTGCATGCCTGAAATCCCAGCTATTTGGGAGGCTGAGGCAGAATAATTGCTTGAACCTAGGAGGTGGAAGTTGCAGCAAGCCAAGATCACGCCACTGCACTCTAGTCTGGGCAGCAGAGCAAGACTCCATCTCAAAATAAAAAAGAAGTTGTTGATCAAAAATTTAAAGTGAAAAAAAAAAAGTGGGGCCTTTGGGAGGTGATTCTTAGGAACTGTGCCCGTATAAAAGAGGTGGAGCTTGTTTGTCCTTGCCACCCTATGCAGATAGCTAAAAGGTGCTATCTATGAGAGACGGGCCCTCACTAGACAGGGAATCTGCTGGCACTGTGATATGTGACTTCCCACCCTCTACAACTATGAGCAGCTCATCTCTGTTGTTTATCAATGGCCCAGTCTGTTTTGTTTTTCTGAGACAGGGTCTTGCTCTGTCACCCAGGCTGAAGTGTAGTGGTGCAATCTTGGATCACTATATCCTCAAACTCCTGGGCTCAAGTTATCCTCTCACCTCAGCCTCCTAGGTAGCTGGGACTAGGGATGCGTGCCACCACACCTGGCTAATTAAAAAAATTTTGTGTAAAGATGAGAGACCTATGTTCTCAGGATCTCCTGAGGGCTATGTCACAAGCGAAAAACAAATTGAAATTAATTTTTTTTTGTAAAGATGAGGTCTATGTTGCCCAGGCTGGTCTCGAACTCCTGGGCTCAAGCAATCCTCCCATCTCAGCCTCCTAAATGCTGAGATTAGAGGCATCAGCAATGTGCGTGGATTCCAGTCTAAGGTATTTTATTACAGCAGCCCAGATGGGCTAAGACCTATAAGCCAGTTAAGGGAGACCAGCAACTCCAAGTGTAACAAGGAACAAAGGCCCCAGAGAGCCCCACAGTCCTTCATGCAGCTCAGCAGGATGCAGCTAGATCCTGGCAGCTGCTCAGGTTGCCTGCCTGACCCAGAACCATGCAGACCCCTCTGTAGGGGCTGAATATGAAGGCAGTCCAGGAAAACGGTTAGTGAAGAACAAAGTGTTCAGCGGGGGGCGGTGACTCACACCTGTAATCCCAGAACTTTGGGAGGCTGAGGCAGGAAGACGCTTGAAGCCAGGAGTTTGAGACCAGCCTGAGCAACATAGCAAGACCTCATTTTGCATCAGTATTTTTTTTCTTTTTTTTTTTTTGTTGAGACAGAGTCTTTCTCTGTCACCCAGGCTGGAGTGCAGTGGCGTGATCTCGGCTCACTGCACCCTCCACCTCCTGGGTTCAAGCAATTCTCATGTCTCCACCTCCCAAGTAGCTGGGATTACAGGCACACACCACTGCGCCTGGCTAATTTTTGTATTTTTAGTAGAGATGGGGTTTTTCCATCTTGGCCAGGCTGGTATCAAACTCCTGGCCTCAAGTGATCCGCCCACCTCAGCCTCCCAAAGTGCTGGGATTACAGGCGTGAGCCACTACACCTGGCCTGTATTTTTTTTTCTTTTTTTTTTTTTTTTT
>NW_016811775.1:425778-431950 GCF_001698545.2 Rhinopithecus bieti
AGTAGAGATGGGGTTTTCCATCTTGGCCAGGCTGGTATCAAACTCCTGGCCTCAAGTGATCCGCCCACCTCAGCCTCCCAAAGTGCTGGGATTACAGGCGTGAGCCACTACCCCTGGCCTGTTTTTTTTTTTTTTTTTTTTTTTTTTTGAGACGGAGTCTTGTTCTGTTGCCCGGGCTGGAGTGCAGTGGCCGGATCTCAGCTCACTGCAAGCTCCGCCTCCCGGGTTTACGCCATTCTCCTGCCTCAGCCTCCGGAGTAGCTGGGACTACAGGCGCCGCCACCTCTCCCGGCTAGTTTTTTTTTTTTTGTATTTTAGTAGAGACGGGGTTTCACCGTGTTAGCCTGGATGGTCTCGATCTCCTGACCTCGTGATCCGCCCGTCTCAGCCTCCCAAAGTGCTGGGATTACAGGCTTGAGCCACCGCGCCCGGCTTGTATTTTTTTTTCTTATACACGCATAGATTTCATTCGTTTTTTCCCTGAAAGACTGTCGTTAAATCCATGGTGGCAATAGGATGAGTAACAGTGTCCCCAACTCAAGCCTCATTGACTGTGTGCCCATACCTGGCTCAGAAAGGCTTATTTCACTTACTCTTCTTTACGGTTTCTGAGGAAGAAATGAGACTGCCTGCCATTTCATGGATGGGAACAAGGCCCAGAGAGGTGAAGCCAGAGGCAGGGACCATGTGGCTGATGAATGGCAGGCACAGGTTTATACCCAGGCCATCTGGCTCCCGAATCAGGCAAAGCTGTGAGGCAGCTGGTACTAGACCCATTTCACAGGTGGGAAAACTGGTGTTCAGAGAAGCAAGACAAAGACCAGACGGGAGCCCCGGACAGGCCGAGGCCAGAGCTGGGGCTCTTTACCTGAGCTACTGGATGTGTCCTCTCCAGAAACAGGGTCTTCTGCCTGTCTGAGGACCCCACCTCAGGGTCTGGGGTGTCCGCTCTCTAATCCCCAAGGAAGGCCTTCTTCATTCTTCTTTTCCCAATCCTCCCATCTGCAGCTATTCTCTAGCCCTTCCTCCCTGCAACCACCATCTCCGGGAATGAGCAGTCTCCGCGTGCTGCCTCTCCCTCCTCCCTCCACCCACTCGCTCCTCCTCGCAGCCCTCGGCAATCTGGCCTCCCTTTGCAGGCAGCAGATCCAGCTCCTTGGAGAGCCTGGCAGAAGCTCTGCCTCCGTCCTCATGGAGCTCGCAGCCTGCCCGCTCCCTCCCCACCAACTCTAACCATAAGCCCACCCTTTGGAGTTACATCCCACTCCCTGTGTGCAATCAGATCATACCCAAAAGACAGAGCAGCGGCAACCAAGGGTGGAGGGAACAACAGTAAGTGCAAAGGCCCTGAGGTGACCCTGGTGCCACTAACACAAAGGAAGCTGGTGGGGCTGGAGGGATGGGGATCATCCAGGGAGAGGGGCCTGCTGGGCTGTGCTAGGAAACCACGCAGGGCCTAAGATTTTGAATCCTACCATTGTACTAGGCTCAAATCCCTTATAGAGCTTGTCACTCAGAATTACCCTCAATAGTGCTAGCCCCCCGTATCAGTCTCCCATCTAGAAAATGGGCTGACAGCAGCAACCACCTCACAAGGCTATTTCAAGGATTAAACAACCAAAGAACACAGGCCGCACTCGCCCCGTAGTCAGTGCTCATGAATGCCAGCTGCTGTTAGTTGAATCCTCTGGCCCCATGCTGGGCCGCAAACTCCCTGGGAGTAGAAGACATCTTATGCCTCTCACCATCTCCCAGACCTTGCACATTTCATGGGATTAACAGGCAGTGCTCGCTGGGGTTTTCCCTAGAGCCTTCACAGCACTGTCCAATCACACCCCAGATGCCAACCTCTCCCGTAAACCTCACGATAACTAGACGGTGGAGGTTCCCCACCTGGCCACTGCATTTGCGTCAATCATTCTTTGTGGTGGGGGCTGCCCACCACCCACTCTCTGATGTTGAACCACATCCCTGGCCTATAGACCCGCGAGATGCCAGCAGCATCCCCACCCTGGCAGAGACAACCAAAAATGTCCCCAGACACTCCCCAAGTGTCCCCGGAGGAGGTAGGACTGCCCCCGTTTGCGAATCACAGCAGTGTAGATGTGCCCACTTGCCACTCCTTATCAGAGGAGGACACTGAGGCTCAGAAGTCAAGACCTTTGCTGAGAGTCTCATGGCTGAGACGGGTGGTATTAAGTGTGAAATTTCACTCTCCACTAGACCATGTCTGCTCACCCTTATCTACCCTCTCCCTTTGCTAGATTTAGAAAACACCAACTGGGCACAAAGCCCTCAGAGAAAACGCACAGGTCTCTAAGAACTGAGACCTTCGCCAAGGAGGCAGCACATGAGAAGCCTGGAAGGACATTACCACAACCACACACAGATCACAACCTCTGACACGTGACCTCTGCCGGCTCGGCTGGTCCTCACCCCAGTTAACGTGCAAGCAGGCCCAGTCCCACAGCTCCCCCGCCCCCCAGCCCCACCTCATGCAGCCCAGAGGGTTCTCTAGGGGAAGGCATTAGCGGCCGTAGGGGACTGAGGGGCAAATGCAGAGAGACAAGGAACATGAAAGTGGCTGGAAGGCGGCACAGGGGTGGTAGCCAGACCACTTTGCAGCTTGTGTGAAGGAAGGACTCTGGTGTCTCAATTGCCTTGTGTGTCAAACGATGACAACAGGCAGGACCTGCTAGTCATGGGCTTAAATGAGTTCGAGTGCGTCAAAGTGCTGAGAGCAATCTAGGAGGAGAAACGAGGGGCATGGAGGACCTGAGAGAGGATGCAGAGTGGCATGAACACTGACTCATGTTTTCCAGCCCCAGTGGCTCACCACCATCCCAAAAGCAATGTGCCCCACTGAGTCTGATGGGAATCCCTCTCACCACACAGGCTCTGGCAATGACACTGATGAACTCTAGGGTCAATGTTGGGTCAACCTCCAACTTTCTCCAAATCCCTGGGCCTCCAGGCAGACTCCTTCGATAGATCCTGTAAGGCTGACCAAAACTCACATCTCCTCAAAGCCCAGCTCAAGAACCTGCTGGGGCTCCCTGTTGCCCAGGCAGGAGGTCAGATTTTTTAATTACCCTGGATGCAGGCCAAGGGGTTCTGAACTTCCATCTGGGGGTAATGGGCAGATCCAGGAGACCCAGAGACAGGGTTTCTCTTTCTTGTGAATGGCACTAAAAGTCTGTCTGCACAGTAGGGTCATCCCCCCCCCCGCCCCCCCGACTCCTTCCCTCATGAAGACAAAATGTTTAGAGCACTCAGAAGGAGACTGGTACATAAGAAAAGCGGTGGATGTGTCGTCCCCTGAGGCTAGAACACTGACCCCTCCCTTGCACCCCAGCACCACCCACCCCTTAGCTAATTTTATTATTCAGATCTTAGCTCTCCCGGAATACTCTGGCCACCCATCAAAACCTCTCCATCCCCTCATGGCTCACGATGACTTCACATTGCTACACCATCTCTGTAAACACAGAGGTATGTGAAATTCTCATGATCCTTTGCTTGTGGAAGTTTGGTTGCTTGAGAGCTAGTTGCTCCGGATCTGTTACTCCGGGATGCTTCCCCAGGCCTCAGCGGGGAGTCGGCAACCAGCAGTGAAATGAAACTGTCTCAATGGGCTGCCTACTTGTTGCACTTGCCCCCACAGAGTCTGTGCATGCTAAGTTCTCACTGAAAAGCAGTTATTACTGGTGCCTTCTCCTCTAGCTCCAAGCACAAACCGGAGCTGCCCGAGGCGCTGCCTGTCCTCCACTCATCAAGGCCAACTCCCAACCGTCTCAGTTGAGTGACTGGATGGCACCCCCATTCCCCTATCCCTGGTATCCAACCCAGCTTAGGTCCAGGAGGACCCACTCTGTGCTGAAGCAGACCTGCAGCGATCCTAGCCCAACCAGGCAGGGAGGATGGTTCGGTCTCTTTTTGCGGGGCTGCTGGCCCAGTTCCTATTCCTCCTAGAACCAAGTGGCTAGCCAGACAGGGAGGAAGGGCAGGGCCCAGGTTGGAGGCTGTCCTGGGAACTATAGGGAGACTGGGGAGAATGAGGGTGACAAACCCATCATTAAACCCAGAAGAACTGGCTGACACCACTTGACCCAGCAGTTTGTGGCTCCTGCCTCAGGTGCTGAGGATCCCAAATCAAAGTCCCGAGGACACCCTGGTAACAGCCTTGCAATTAGCCCAGAAAGGAACAAAAGCTGCTGCCATCCGACTGGGGGCCAAAGCGGGGCAAAAACAGTATAGGCAAGCAAAGTCAAGTCCAGCCCTGGTGGTGCCAGGCCTCTTCAGCTTCCCACGGCCAGCCCACAGCTCCATGACTCCTGACCTCTTGGTTCCCAGGAGGGAAATGGGGAAGAAGGGGTGACCAGGCCTCCGAGAAAGCCACCTCCACTGTTCCAGTCCCCGGGGACACCATGGAAACTCAGTCTGTCCCAAAGGGGATTGACTCATCCCTCGAGGTCGGCAGGAGGGAAGGCCTGGATGGAGGAGAATACCCGCCAGGGAATGCAGAATGAGGAGCTCCTTCAGTCACCCTCCTGGAAGACCACTTGAGCGAGTATGTATTTGTGCTGAGGGTCAGACAATCCCAGTTCAGCCACTGTCTGCTCATGTGACCTCAAACAAGCTACACCACCCGAGCCTCAGCTTCCTCGTCTGGACCACAGAGAAGGCCTAAGTTGACCCGGTGGTGGTGAGCCATCAATGAGCTCATCCGACCAGCGAGCTCGGCTCAGGGCCTGGCCAGGACTAGTGTCCCAGAGGTAGGTCCCTGAGCCAGGGTGTGAGTGCCTGATTTGATCCCCTTAATTCTCTGTGCCCTGCCTTTACCCCATCGGGAGCCTCCAAACCACCATTAGCAGAGTTTTACATGCTCACTCCCTCTAATTCTTCACCCCTAGGGAGGTGGCACACAGAACTCAGGCTCAAGGAGTTGGTGCCTGGAAGGCCATGGTACTAATATATATGACGGTGGCTATGAGGTCCCATCCACTAGGCTTGAACCACCAGCTTTTGGCCACAAAAGGTAGAGAAAGAACGCAGGATCCTAAAATACCCAGGTAATGTCTGCTGGGCTGCCTCCCTGTAGATATATAAGGTGGGGGTGGGCGAGGGCCACCTTGTGATAAACAAGATGCCTAAGCTAGGTGTTCCAGACTGTCTCCAGCTGCCCACACAAACACCCACTGGCCAGCGCCTCTGAACAGTTGGCAGAGGCTTGCCCAAGGGGTAGGGTCAGGACTCTAGAGGCTTCAGGGATGAGGTGTGGGAATGAGGAACCCCTTAGATGTGACTCTGAATTAACACTTCGAGTTGGGGTCGATGGGGGGCGCATCTCAGTATATACCTGCTGGTCACACTAGCTTTTCCTTACCTGCCCCCACATCCCCCCAGCCTAGCCCAAAGGCTCTGCTCCCCCGACTCCCAAAGCTCCTACAGCAGTCCCTCACCTTACCTAATCGCCCCAGATCCAGCCTCCCCTCCCCACATCTGAGTCCTGACCTCATGTGACCCCGGAAAACATCTCTGGGATCTCCTATCCGCCCCCACCCGAACTAACTCCGCCCACACCCACCGTGCCCCACTTCCTGGGCTTCTCCTCAGCCGCCCCCAGGCCTGTAACTTGACCCACCCACCTCCTCCAGCGCCCAGGCGGTACCTGCAGGCCCGGCCCCTCCCCGCCCCCCTCCGGCCGCGCCGCTCTCCTCTCCTCCCCCACTCGGTCTGGCCAGAGCCCGACTCCTCCTCCCCTCCCCTCCGGCATCCAAGGGCGCCTCCTCACTTTTCCGCTTCGGACCCTCCAACTTCCCTGGATCCCCGGTACCTGCCCCGGCCCGACCTGGCCCCCTCCCTCGCTGGGAGCTGGGGGAGCGGTCCAGGTACGATCCTGCCGCCCCCAAGCCCCGAGGCTCGGGCTGGACGCTCAAGGCTGCCCGCGGTAGCCGGGCCTGCACACACTCGCCTGCCCGGGCACAGTGCAGGCTGCGGGCTCGGCTCCTCCTCAGTCCGAGAAAGCACCCAGGCCCTCCCCACTCAGCCCTCGGGCCGCCCCGGCTGGAGAAGGCCGAAACCGGGCCTGAGGCGGGCCGCCTCACCTGCGCCGTGGCCGCGCTCCGGGGGCTCCCGGCGGGCTCCGCAGCGGCGGCTGGGGCCGGGCCTG
>NW_016811775.1:432541-439169 GCF_001698545.2 Rhinopithecus bieti
CGAGCGAGCGCAAGCCGCGCCGCCGCCGCAGCCAGGCCAGGGAGGAGCGGCACCGGCCCCGCCCGCGCACCGCCCTCAGGCCCCGCCCTCCAGACGAGGCCAGCCGAGCTCCGAGCGCGCCCCATCTAACCGGCTCCGTCTCCTCTCTATGCCCCTGGGAGGATCCTCGCCAGTACGTCGGCTCAGCTCGGTGGTTCGAATCCCGACCCCGCCAGCTTCTAGTCCCGCGACCTTGGGCAAGTCGCTCTACCTTTCCGAACTTTAGTTTCCTGTAAAACAAAAACAATAATGACTGCTGTTTATTGTGGCAGGCACCGTGTTAGGTTCTTTATGGGAATTAGCTCGTTTAAACTATACAGTAACATTTTTTAGTGGGAACTGTTACATACTATAGAAAATAAAGGCGGCTGGGCGCGGTGGCTCACGCCTGTACTCCTAGCACTTTGGGAGACCGAGGTGGGTGGATCGCCTGAGGTCAGGAGTTCGAAACCAGCCTGGCCAATATGGCGAAACCCTGTCTCTACTAAAAATACAAAACTTAGCCGGGCGTGATGGCAAGCGCTAGTAATCCCAGCCACTCGGGAGACTGAGGCAGGAGAATCGCTTGCACCCGGGAGGCGGTGGTTGCAGTGAGCCGAGATCATGCCACTGCATGATCCAGGGCGAGACTCCGTCTCAAAAAAAAAAAAAAAAAGAAAGAAAGAAAAGGAGGCACAAAGAAAGCTGGTCAAGATCATCACACAGCAAGGAAGTGATGGCGGGTGCCAGGATTTAAACGCAGGCTCAAAAGCGACAATAACAGCTAAGACTTTTATGATGCTTACCGGATGCTAGGTTCTGTTAGCATTTTACCTGCACTAACTCGTTTACTTCTCACTACAACCCAGTAACAAATGGTAAAAAGTTCTGCCCTTTTGCAAAAGCGGTAACTTAAGTTCAGAGTTAACAAGTCGCAGGGCGAGCTAAGACTGGAACCCAGGTACCCGGGAACCACTTCGCTGTCCTGCCTTCGTACACTGGTTAGAACTTTACCGAGAGCTTACAAGGTCAGAGTGGCTCTTTGCACACTTTCCAGGAATCTGTCATTTAATCTTTGTTCTATCTGAGAAACCACGATTCTTATTTAATAGATAAGAAAACTGAAGGCCCGAGAGTAACCGGCCCAGAGCATGTGGTGGGACTGAGATTCAAACCCAGTAAATCCAACTCCAGAGCCTGAGGTTATTTATTCCTGCAGAGTGCTCTGAAATAATGTGTATATAGCACCCAGAACACAGAAGAGGGCCAACAGGTGTTGGGTTTCTCCGCTTACCGCCCCTTTTCTGAGCCACAACTTCCTCATCTGTGAAATGGGACTAGTGACGTGTCCTCTCCCAGGGGATCCACTGTGATTAAAACCCCCGGAACAGCATGATCAGCGCGCTTCCTTTATGGCATTCATTTTGATCCCGGCCGCCCACCGTCCATGTCCTCATTGATTGGCCAACCACTATCATGTGATTCTCCCCACCCACTGTGGCAACATGGCGGCGCCCAGGTCCTAATTCGAGAAACGTGCACCTTGACTAATTCGATTTTCTGTGGCTACGAGACCAGGTGAGGAGGGGCTGGGCAGCGCGGGAAGGGATTCGGACTCAGGGCGGGCCTGCACGAGGGCATCGGCTCCGCAGGGACCAGTCATCCCCAAAACGAGGGGTTATCAGCCTACCGAGGCCGCAGGTCTTCCTAGTCTACTTCAAAGATATGTAGAACACCCCTGGGCCCAGAATGCGGCTCTCTGACCCTCTCTGTGTCTTTCCCCGCCCCCCGAACCAGGCTTGGCGGACAGAGGCACCAGCGGATGTCTCATGCAAGGATCGTTCTGTGGCTAAGCCTCACTCTCCGCCCCACCCGTGTGCTCTGTAGAGCGCGGTTTTTCGAGGGGCAGTCCCCAGGGCTGCCGAATCGAGCAGCGATGGAGAACGGCACCGGGCCCTGTGGAGAAGAATGCCCACGTGAAGTCCAGGAGACGACAGTCACCGAGGGGGCTGCCAAAATCGCCTTTCCCAGCGCCAACGAGGTCTTTTATAACCCGGTGCAGGAATTCAATCGGGACCTGACGTGAGCAGGGGTCAGAGGTCAACCTGGCATAGGCTAGTGGGTCAGTGTGGATGGCGGGGGCGGGGTATGAGCTAGTCCTCTGTCTCCCACCAGATGTGCTGTGATCACCGAGTTTGCTCGCATTCAGCTTGGGGCCAAAGGAATCCAGAGTGAGTGGAGGTCCAGGCTTCTGGCGGGCGGGGGTCACACAAGTCTTATCTCCCTGCCTGGGCCCTTCTGCCTCCCAAATCCAGAGAGGCTTCAGCCACATAGCAGGCCCTGGGTTCTGCTCCTTCAGCCTTTCCCCAGAGATTTCAGGGAAGATATTTTGGAGATTAAGGGGAGGTTTCTCAGAGGGGACTTCGTTACTCTCTGACTTGTGCCTCTGGGTGGCTGCAGTCAAGGTGCCAGGAGAGAAGGACACGCAAAGGGTGGTCGTGGACTTGTCAGAGCAAGAGGAGGAAAAGGTTGAACTGAAAGAGAATGAAAACCTGGCCTCAGGAGACCAACTTCGCACAGCGGCCGTGGGGGAAATCTGTGAGGTGGGGCCTGAGCATAGCAGCTGGCAGTCCTGGAATTTAGCGGGAGACAGAGGGCTCCTGGAGGGGGGAGAGCTATAGGAGGTGGGTGGTGGGAGCTCCTTGGGGCCCAGAAGAGGAAGGAGATGGAGATGTGAGGGAGGTTTTCTGCTTACTCCAACAGGAGGGCCTGCATGTGCTGGAAGGCCTGGCAGCTTCAGGCCTACGTTCCATTCGATTTGCCCTAGAGGTGCCTGGGCTCAGATCTGTGGTTGCAAACGATGCCTCTGCCCGGGCTGTGGATCTCATACGCCGGAATGTCCAGCTCAATGACGTGGCACACCTGGTACAGCCCAGCCAAGCCGATGCCCGGTAGGTTCTGGGCATCACAGCCTAGCTATGGGACAAGGCTGCCTGGGGTCAAAATTCTGGCTCTGTCCTATTCTCACTCTATGACCTTGAGTGAGTGACTTAGCCTGTTTGACCCCCAGTTTCCTTGTCTGTCAACTGAGAAAACTAGTTTTACAGGGGTTGCTGTGATGAGTAAGTAATAGATAATTATTGTATGATCCATACTCTGTGCCAGAAATAAGTAGCATTCTGGTCTCTGTTTTAACTTCTTATACTCCTTTTATTCATTCAAATGAGCCACAGTATATGCAGCGTCTGCTATGTGCCAGGCACCGTTTTCAGAGCTGGAAATGCATCGAGAAACAAAACAGGCAAAATTGGTGACCTTCGCAAGAGTTGGCAAACAATAGCCTATGGGGCTCACAGCCTGTTTTTTTTGTTTGTTTGTTTGCTTGTTTGTTTGTTTTTTGAGCCTTGTTGCCCAGGCTGGAGTGTAGTGGCATGATCTCAGCTCACTGCAACTTCTGCCTCCCGGGTTCAAGCGATTCCCCTGCCTCAGCCTCCCAAGTAGCTGGGATTACAGACACATGCCACCACACCTGGCTGATTTTTATTTATTTATTTATTTATTTATTTTTTTGAGATGGAATCTCGTTCTGTTGCCCAGGCTGGAGTGCACTGGCGTGATCTTGGCTCAGCACAACCTCCGCCTCCCAGGTTCAAGTGATTCTCCTGCCTCAGCCTCCCAACTAGCTGGAACTATAGGCATCTGCCACCACACCAGGCTAATTTTTGTATTTATAGTAGAGATGAAGTTTCACCATGTTGGCCAGGATGGTCTCGATCTCCTGACCTCATGATCTGCCCGCCTTGACCTCCCAAAGTGCTGGGATTACAGGCATGAGCCACTGCACCCGGCTACGCCTGGCTAATTTTTATATTTTTAGTAGAGATGGGGTTTCACCATGTTGGCCAGGCTGGTCTCGAACTCCTGACCTCAAGTAATCTGCCCGCCTCGGCCTTCCAAAGTGCTGGTATTACAGACGTGAGCCACTGCGCCTGGCCTAGCCTGGTTTATTAATGGCCCACAAGCCAAGAATGTTTTTTACATTTTTAAAGCTTAAAAAAGAAGAATATGCAGTAGGTACCATATACGACTCACAAAGCCTAAAATACCATCTGACCTTTTCCAGAGAAAAAAGTTTTTACTTTTCTGACCCTACTAGAATCCAAATAGTAATCACAGACAATGAAAATTAATTAGCTGGGCATGGTGACTTATGCCTGTAATCGAGCATTTTGAGAGGCCAAGGCAGGAGGATCACTTGAGGTCAGAATTTCAAGATCAGCCTAGGCAACACAGTGAAATCCCTGTCTCTACAAAAATTTTAAAATGAGGTCAGACGCAGTGGCTCACCCCTGTAATCCCAGCAATTTGGAAGACCGAGGCGGGTGGATCACTTGACGTCGGGAGTTCGAGACCAGCCTGGCCAACATGGTAAAACCCTGTTTCTACTAAACATATAAAAATTAGCCAGGCATGGTGGCACGTGCCTGTAATCCCAGCTACTTGGGAGGCTGAGGTAGGAGAATCACTTGAACCCAGGAGGTGGAAGTTGAAGTGGGCTAAGATCCCACCACTGTGCTCCAGCCTGGGTGACAGAGCGAGACTCTGTCTCCAAAGAAAGAAAAAAAAATGTGTTAATATGTCTATAAACTGCTTGAAATGGTGTCAGGCAGATACGTCTTATATCAGTATTGTTGTTGTTTTAGATGTGTGGACTGAGGTCCACTTGGTGCTTTTCCTAAGTAGGAAAATTGTGCAGTTTAATAAATGACCAAGGCCGGGTGCAGTGGCTTACACTTGTAATCTCAGCACTTTGGGAGGCTGAGGCGGATGGATCACATGAGGTCAGGAGTTTGAGACCAGCCTGGCCAACATGTTGAAACCCCGTCTCTACTAAACATAGAAAAATTAGCCGGGCATGGTGGCACATGCTTGTAGTCCCAGCTACTCAGGAGGCTGAGACACAAGAATTGCTTGAACTGGGGAGGCGGAGGTTGGAGGGAGCCGAGATCATGATACTGCACTCCAGCTGGCTGACAAAGCAAGAGTCCGACTCAAAAATATATACAATAAAATAAATAAATAAATAAGCCAGGACTTGAACTTGGGAATCTGCCCCCGGAGTTCAGACCCAAACCACCGCGCTGTAGGAGTTAATATGTGTAGGGGACAGAGAAGGTATCTGGCGCGGGAGGCTGAGGACCTGGCCCTCTTTGCACCCAGGATGCTGATGTACCAGCACCAGAGGGTGTCGGAGAGGTTTGATGTCATTGATCTGGACCCCTATGGCAGCCCAACTCCCTTCCTGGATGCAGCTGTGCAGGCTGTGAGTGAAGGAGGTAAGGCTGGGATGGCACTGGGGTGGGAGCAGGGCCTGGGGTGTTGGAGGGTTCTCACTGCCCAGCCCCTCTCTGCAGGGTTGCTGTGTGTGACCTGCACGGACATGGCGGTGTTGGCAGGGAACAGCGGGGAGACATGCTACAGCAAGTACGGGGCCATGGCCCTCAAGAGCCGGGCCTGCCACGAGATGGTGAGGGGCCCTCTGCCAGCCAGCCAGGGAGACTGGGGGACAGGTGGTTGTCCGAGTCCCTTCCCAATACACTTTCCCCCTCCTCAGACCTGCTCAGCTTCCTCCACGGAGATGGCCAGATGCATCCCAGGCTATTAACAACAGGCGTGTCTTCAACCCACATAGTTCCTAAGAGCAGGGGCTGATAATCGTGGTCATTTGGGGACAGTGGCTTTGGCCAGGATAAGAGTGCATGGCCACATTGTTTTAGTTTTCTGTATTAAAACAACTTTTCAAAATAAATATTTTTTTTAAAGGTGGTTTTTCCAGGACTGAGTTTAAATCCTAGCTTTGATGGTGGCTCTGGGCAAGTGACTTCACCTTTCTGGTCCTCAGTTTTTTCGCATCTGTAAAATGGGCACAATGATATTCTGAAGGCCGGGCTCAGTGGCTCACGCCTGTAATTCCAGCACTTTGGGAGGCCAAGGAAGGCAGATCACTTGAGGTCAGGAGTTTGAGATCAGCTGGCCAACGTGGTAAAACCCCATCTCTACTAAAAATAGAAAAATTAGCCCGGTGTGGTGGCAGGCACCTGTAATCCCAGCTACTCAGGAGGCTGAGGCAGGAGAATCAGTTGAACCCAGGAGAGGGAGGTTGCAGTGAGCCAAGATCACTCCACTGCACTCCAGCCTGGGCAACAGAGGGAGACCCCATCTCAGAAAAGAAAAAAAAATAGGCCGGGCGCGGTGGCTCATACCTGTAATCCCAGCACTTTGGGAAGTTGAGGTGGGCGGATCACGAGGCCGGGCGATCCAGACGATCCTGGCTAACACGGTGAAACCCCGTATCCACTAAACATACAAAAAATTAGCCGGGGCCGGGCGCGGTGGCTCAAGCCTGTAATCCCAGCACTTTGGGAGGCCGAGACGGGCGGATCATGAGGTCAGGAGATCGAGACCATCCTGGCTAACACGGTGAAACCCCGTCTCTACTAAAAATACAAAAAACTAGCCGGGTGAGGTGGCGGGCGCCTGTAGTCCCAGCTACTCCGGAGGCTGAGGCAGGAGAATGGCGTAAACCCGGGAGGCGGAGCTTGCAGTGAGC